>NC_046167.1:61231770-61531770 GCF_011064425.1 Rattus rattus | reverse complement strand
GAGGGAGGCTGCTCTTATGTCACACTGACACTGCAGAGACTAACGCCCTAAGGGGGGTGCTGTGTAGGAAATTGATCTCCACAATGGGCCAGACAGTGGTTTTGTCTCTTCCAAGCTAATTTGGCAATGTCTGGAGATATTATTATTATTTTTATTGTCATGGCTGGAGATTGGGACTGATACTCGATTCTGAGTAGACACCAGGGGCTAAATGTCAGAAATGCATAAGACAATGCCAGGAATTCTCACAATGGTTCTCACAATGAATATTATCTGGTCCAAAATGTCAATTGTCTGGCTGAGGGTGAGAGATTGTCTCAGGAGAAAAGGCATTTTACCTAAGGTGTTGGGAATAACAAAGCCTTAAGATGTTTGGAAAGAGTAATGGCGACATGTTAGGACCAGAGCAGGAGAGTCAAGGAGTCTGGCCAGAGACACTTTCCTGTTCTTTTCAAAGCATAGCTCTGTGTGCATCAGGTCAGCACTCCAAATCCTGCTCACAGTAGAGCACTGACTAATGCACCCATTTGCTCATTTCCACCTATTACGTGGACCAGTTTCTACAGCCTGAGCTTAGTCTAGCAACTCTGCCTCAAATCTGCCTAACCCTAACCCTGACCCTGACCCTGACCCTGACCCTGATCCTGACCCTGACCCTGACCCTGACCCTAACCCTAACCCTAGCTGAGAACTTTTTAAGGTCACTATTGTTACCACTGAGTTAACACTCTGGTGTGCTCTGCACGTATCTTTAGGACACTTTGGGAAGGCTGCATTGTTTATGTGCCTGCTGTGTGCTATGAGCTTTAAAGCTACTTTTTATTTTCCTATTTACTATAAACATATACCTATAGAATATAGAATATATACACACACAAGCACACACACACAGACATACACACAGACACTTTTCCCCTCAATAAAATGTCCTTCATCTTATCTAGCCCAACTTTATGGGAGAGAAGGTATATGAGGTGATGGCCAAGAGCATGTTCTGTTGATATTAATTGTTATTTCACAAAGTCCTTGATGTTTTCTTCTGAAGCATTATGTTTAGCACTGAAATATCCCAGTAGCCATTCTGTACAAGGCACTGCTTGCACTAGACATACAAGGACGCGTTAGACATGACTCAAGGGCTTTGAACTGTAGTGAAAGTACGGGCTATCCTGGTCTCACAGAGATGGGTAGTGAGGGAATGACAGCGGGAGGATGGACAAGCAGTGTTTTCCATGCTTGAAAGGAAGGCGGAATTGAATCAAAAGATGTCGTCCTTACAGGTGTTGGTGAAGGATGGTTGGGCTCAATCAGGTACAGTTCCTTCAAGGCGGAGATGCAGAGGAATCTTGATGAGTGAGAAAGAAATCTGTATGCCAGTGTGGTGCTTGGAGTATGCTTGGTCTATGTTAAGTGCTACTAGGAGGTGTGGTCTTATTGGAGGAAGTGTGTCACCATGTAAGTGGGTTTTGAGGATGCCTGGTGTCCAAGCTCCACCCATTATGGAAGAGGCAGTCTCTCCTGGTTACTTCAGATCAAGACTCTGGGCTCCTTCTCCAGCACCATGTCTGCTTGGACACTGCCATGCTCCTGCCATGATGGTAATGGACTGAACCTCTGAAACTGTAAGCCAGCCCCAATTAAATGTTGTCGTTTATAAGTTGCCTAGGTCATGGTATCTCTTTACAGCAATAGAAACCCAAACCAAGACAGTCAGATGGGGAACAGGATGAATAAGTAAGTGGGCCCGGAATGAAAGGTTGTTCACCAACCTTTGTTATTATATCTGTCGTTGTGGGCTAAACCTACAGAAGGAACTTATCTGGACTTCATCATGTTAATTCAGTAGAGCTGTTTAATTACAGCTGTGATACCCACATGTACAGGGCCTGAGAAATCTTGCTGTGTAGAAACCTGAAGTTATTAGGTAAGACATCAACATCACCTGGAAGTTTTTTAAACTATTATATGAATAGATGGAGAGATAGCTCAGTGAATAAGATTGCTTTCTGCTTTTCTAGAGGTCTGGAATTCAGTTCCCAGCACCCAATGAGGTGGCGCACAACTGCCTGTGATGTCAGCTGCAGGGATCCATGGCCTTCTGTGGCTTCAGTGGACACACACACACACACACACACACACACACACACACACACACACACACACTAAAACATGGGGCCTGCCATGGAGTGTGGTTGATACACCCAATGGCACTCCATTGGTGAAGATGGGTTTTTTTTGTTCTCTCAGGAGCTGTCAGCTGAGAATAGCTTCATTGTTAGGGGTGGGACTTTGTGCCCACTTCATCTCTCATGCTAAGGCTTTGATTTGAACTTGTCCAGCCCTTGTGTGACAGCTCCATTTTTATGAGAGCCTATAAGACATGTCTTTCTAGGTACCTGTCTGGTATTCTTTCTTTATCATAAACAACTAAAAAAAAAACAAGTAAATCCTTTAAGAAAATAATCAATAATCTAACTTACATTTTTCCATTCTCTCCTCCAGTGCAGGAGAGTCATGAGGATGTCTGCCATTATAAAACCAATATGAAGTACCATGCACTAATTGGCTACTACTGTGACATTCTTGTCTCATTTCTAATACAGAGACAGGCCTTGATTTACCATAGCTTGATGTGCGATTTTTTTAACTTACCATGGTGTCAAAACATACTGCAGTTTTAGATGTGGCTTTGTCATTGGGACAGCCACACACAGTTCCATCCTTGCTCCTGAGAGTGTGCAGTAGCAGTGACCTCAGTTCCTAGTCAGCTTCCTTATACTGGGATAAAGACTGCCACTCTACAGTGTGCTGTGTGACTAAGTTAGGATGGACAGCAAGTTTATGGGTACTAGACATAGTGCAGAGAAGTGCTATTTTCAAAACAATGTGCTTTAGGAAATAACACCACTGTCATTCAAGGAATATGAGCACATTAACTTCTTTTAAAAAATTGTATTGTATTTCAGTGTCTCTTGTGTTATTATTTTAATGTGGTCTGTGAACATCTCAGTGTCAAGACGTCACTATTTGTTACATGGCATTCACAGCCTGCTAGGATGAGGGTATTTGTTACCGCTCTACGAGTTTAAATATTCTTTTCCAATTAGCATAGCAGGAATCCATGGTCCATCTCTCATCTCTGGCCTTAACTTGCTATGAAACAAGCAGTAGAAGGCTTGTAGGCAGGGGGATTAGGTTGTTCCTTGACTTCAGGATCTGAAAAAGTCAACCTACTAAAGGGTTTTGACCCTTCTGGTCCTAGACCCCCAAGTCGTGGGACAACAGTAAGTTTCTTTGCCTACTTCATGGTCATCTCAAAAATATCACCCTATTTGCACAGATGTGTTCTACAAAATGGTTAATGTAATGTGAACCACATTTCTGGTCCAGGCCAATCTTTAATGGATGCTTATTGAAATTCTTCAAAACAAAGAATTGGCCTCACTTGAAATTTGTCTCGTTTGAAATCAGAATTTTCTCCTTAAAAAATTAGTTATCTTTGTACATCTGCTTGCAAAGGTGAGCCTTAGCAAATGTGGGGGATCAGAGGACAATTATAGATTTTCCGAGCCAGGTGTTATCTTCTAACAGGTCGACGCACGGGTGCCATGTTTGAGACTGATTGGGCTGTAAATTTCCAGAAGATTCACCTGCTTCCTCCTGCCTCCCAGATTACAGATGCCTGCCACCACATCTGGATTTATATACATAAAAAAATTACCTTTATTTTAAAGTCTGTGTATGTGTGTTAATTCTCTCTACTTCTGTCTGTCTCTCTGTCTCTGTCTCTCTGTCTCTGTCTCTCTCTTTGTGTGTGTGTGTGTGTGTGTGTGTGTGTGTGTGTATGGTGTTGTGGTTATGTGCACAGGTGTGATGCCCTTGGAAGCTAGAGACATCAGACTCCCACACTTTGCCCCTGAAGATGAAGGTTATAGGCCATTGTGAGCCACCTGATATGGATGTCAAATTAGGGTCCCCCTACAAGAGCAATACTCACTCTTAGCTGATGACCCACCTCTCTAGCCCCCACATCTGGCTTTTTCTGGGTTCTGGAAAGCAAACTCAGGCCATCGGTTTGGAAAGTAAGTACTTTAACCAACTGAGCCATGTTCCTGGCACTGAAATGACTTGGTGGAAGATTGAATATGTGCTGAGATTCACCTGCATATGGACTTGATACGTTAAATCTCCTCTTACTACAGACCAAGGTACACAAGTTGTGCAACCAGCAAGCTGACAGGAGTTAAGGAGAAAGCCCGAGAATCACTACCCAAAATTAGTAACCAGAGGTGACGCGGTGATGTGTTTGCACAGGCAAATATCTGATCTGCTTCGAGCTTCGGCAGTAGACTTACCTAGCCAAGCTTTCTGTGAAAACACAAGTAAGCCAAACCACACCACTACATACTAGGAATTTTTGGAAACATAGTAGAACATTCCAAGATAAAATATTAGGTCATTTCAGGGCTTGAGGTGGGGCAAATGGAGCTCACTCAGTTCTTAAATGGTTGTTGTTGATGGTGTTTTCTGGACACGTACCATGTGTACTCACACAGGAAGTACAATGGATAGTTCTTCAGGAATTATTAACTAGTTTTTTTCATCCAAGTACTTATTGAGTGCCTACTATTTACATGGTGCTGTGGTGATGAATCCTGATGGAACAAGGATAGACAATGTCCTGCGGGCATCAATCTGTAGCCATTGTTCTGTTGTGCTGGATAGTTTGGATGGATTAAACTTTTTTCTGTTCTTGCTCTTGGCCTCCGAGGAGTAAAATCCAGTGAGTAAAAGAGTTTGGGGACCCTTTTGTGAGTAAGGAGATAAAGGATTGGGACCACAGTCATTCTCTTGGTATTGCCCACATTTTCCCTCCTCCCTGTCTTTCTCCTCTTCCTTATATCTTTACCTCAGTCTGCCAGGTCCAAGGAAGAAATAAGTAATCAGATCCAGTTTCTCTCTGGGGCTAATGTGTCTGGGAAAATGGGAGCTTTCCCCAGGCTTGGAGGCAGCACGGATGGCTGAACGAAACCTTTGAAATGCGTGCTCTCTTCATGGCTGACTGGTTCTAGGATGGGAGCAGAGGGTACAGGGAACTTTCAAACAGGACATGATCATCTCCATTTGAGGAGATAACATATGCCAGGAACTACTATGACATCCAACTTCCCCTAGTGACACATGAATTTTGGGCTTCAAAGACCTTCCAGAGTGATAGGTACATTCCTGGTCGTATGTTTTTGGTGTTCGACAAGTCTCAGGACTGCACAACTTATGCCATTTACTAATCCATATCTCCTCTCTTCCAGATGTTTCATTGGGTCAAGGAAAGGGAGGCTACGGTGCTTCCTGTCTAGTTAGGATCTCAGCACGCACGCTTCTTTGTAACCAGCCCACAGCTGTGCCTCAGTGACTTGGAGAGAGTATGAAGTTAGAAATAAACTCAAATGGTTTTCTACTGTTGTTGTTGTTGGTGGTGGTGGTGATATAATGATGATGATGATGATGTGTATGTATATGTATGTGTGTGCGTGTATGTGTGTTGTTAGGAACACAAGCTTAAAAATTTTCACCAACTTTCTGTGAATATTCAATCAAGTCATTCTGAATTTCTATGTTCTCAGGGTCAGCCTGGGTTCATCCATTAACACAAGGAACACAAATATATTCTCGGTGCCATCACTGACTTGATATTGAAAGAATGAAACCCCTAAAGACCAGGGACCTACCCAAAAGATAGCGCTCCCCCATATCACCACGTCTCCCTCCTGGACTCATTTGCACTTTACAGCTCTTGTAGCTCAGGAATTGCACCACCAGTCCCCAAGGTGTTGGACATCTGTTTTCTTACCACTAATTTCATGTTCCTTTTCATATCCCAAGCTCCTTCTTACAAAGCATACGCCTTGACACCAGGGAGTAGAGTCGAATGTGGTTATTTTTAATTTTTGCACAGCTCTGTGCAAACCTCTTTAAATCAGCTCGAATATTATTCATTTTTTTCAGAGATCCGCTGGGGACTTGTTACATCGTGTACAAAGAGCGTCTGTGTAGAAAAAGCATGATGTGTTATGTTTGTGTCTCTTCTGAATCCAGGAGAGTGAGTCAATACCACAAAACCGTTAATGAAAGCAGCGGCTCATGAGAAAGTGGTTACTCTAGACTGGAGTGTCTGGGACATTATTTTGGCTTCTGCCAGTTGGTTTGCAATCCCTTGTTTTAGATAGTAGCTCTGTTCTATGAGTATGAAATAATCAGAGGCACTTGGTCATGGGTAAAATGGTCCAAGTTCGGGTAATAGTTTCTCAGCTGTTAATGGGAGTTCTAACCTGTCTGTTATTATTTTGTTATGATAATTAAAGGGTCCCAGAAGGACTTGCCTTACTTTCAAACTGGATTTGGAATACAATTAGATGCCCTGTATTTACTTCAGTTGGTGCTGCATTTAAACTGTTTATAACTAGCCAACAAGCAAGGAGACAGGGAACCTAAGGCATGCAATAATGTAGCCCATGATCTATCCATACACTGAGTTACTGGGCACCCTAGGAAACAGATCCAAGCTACTTGACTTGTCACCTGGGGCACCCCATATCACTACTGTGGAGTGTGCTAGCAAACGACACACCTGGGTTCAAATCCCAGCTGTCACCTGGATAGAATGTGACTTTAGTAAAGGACTTCCTGAGCTTCTCAGTAAAACCCATCTCAGAGAGGTGCTGTGAGGCCAGTAAATTGATATCACATTAATTCTATGAGGAGTGGATCTGAGTGCTTAATAAATGATTGGCACTTATCATATTTCTTGCATCAGTTACTTTTCTTCATGGTTTCCGCTCTATAATAAACACTTAAAGAAACCCTGCTCATTGCTACTTAGAGTGGTTCAACACTGGTGCATACATGAAAGACAGGGCACTGTCATAGGGTAGGCGCCTTGTTCCTGAGCATGGGACCAAGATTCAGCCATACTAAAAGCAGTGACAAGTCTGACCAATACCAATGTAGATGCTCATAGTCAACCATCAGACTGAACATGGGGACCCCAATGGAAGAGTTAGGGGAAGGACTGAAGGAGCTGAAGGGGGTTGCAACCACATAGGAAGAACCACAATATCAAATAACTAGACCCCCAGAGCTCCCAGGTACTAAACCATCAACCAAAGAGTATACATGGAGGGACTCATAGCTCCAGCTGCATATGTAGCAGAGGATGGCCTTGTTGGGCATCAATGGGAGGGGAGGCCCTTGGTCCTGTGCAGGTTTGATGCCCTAGCATAGGGGGATGCTAGGATGGGGGGGTGCAGAGGGGAAACAGAGAAGAAGGACATTTGAAACTAAAGAAACCCAAATAACAATAAAAAACAATTCAACCAGTCTTTCCCCCCTCCCTAGCTCCCTCTTTCTTTCTCTATCTTCCCACAGCATCCTCTCTCCTTAGCATTCTGAGTGCTTTCCACTTTAAAGTTAAAACACGTTCCCAGCCATTACTCATTGCTCATGTCAGATTATGGAATTTAATTGTTCCTTTTTATATCATGCATTATTTTTATACGTAGTGTTCACATTTTAACTTTTTAACACCTTTCTTCAGCTTCTCCTCCTCATCTCCTATAAATACACGAACCCGTAAAATAAGTGTGTCTTCTACATGTGAGGTCATGGCTTTGGGATATTCATATTCCAGAGAGGTATTTGTCACCATTTTCTGACGTATTAATTTTCCTAGCAAGCTATGCTCCTAGATTTCAACTTACACTTAATAATCTAACGGAGATTAGGATGCTAGACGTCGCATTCTTAAACAACATCTCCTTGACAATCCTCCCATGGGACAAAGGAGAAGGAACAATTCTTCCCATGGCCAAGCATTCTTAGATTGTTCCCAACTCCACGAAACTATGTTGAGCTCATCAGTCCAAGAAGACTGGAGATGCGCATAAGGATGAACACACATAGGTCATATCCTCTCTCAGAAGCCATGTTCTCTAATGCACTGTCTTCTTGGTTATTGGAGAGTATATCATACATGCTCTAGAATTTACACACAGGGGCTGAAGGGCTGGCTCTGTGGGTAAGATCAATTTCTATGCAAGCAGGAGGACCTGAGTTTGAATCCCCAGTACCTAACTAAAAAAATTCAGGCAGAGCTATATGTGTCTATAATCCCAGAATCGGGGATCAGAAAGAGGCTTGTTGGCTTACCAGTTGAGCTGAAGAGGGAAGCTTCCGGTTTAGTGAGAGACTGTTTCTCTGCCTGGACGGTAGAGGACTATCTTTCTCATACCTTCCTCTGACCTCTATAGGAATATACACAACCCCCCCTCGCCCCTCACACTCACATGTATGTACCAAACACACATTTACCAGACACACCACACAACACAGGGAAGTTATATACAACAATATTGAAAAGGGCTTTGGTTTTTACATTTGAAATAAATATAATTTACTATTAAGGATAAGCAATAAACTAAATGAAATGTTGGGGATTGGCCTGGGGCTGCTATGTATTCAGATACAAAATTCTGTATCCCAAGATCTGGTTGCCCCAAGACACTCGAATTCCCACATACACCAGCTTTTGTTGTGCAAACCTTGCTCCCCAGTTTAAAACTATTGGTTAAATAAGGTGGCTACAGACAATTACTGGAGGGAATAGAGGTAGGTGGATTTTCAGTTACCTGGCTGGGGTCTGCAGGCAGGGATCACGAGTAGAAAAGAGGAGGAAGGAGAAGGAAGAAGACTGAGGAGAAGAGGAGGTCTCCATTAGATGTGTGAGACCAGGAGCAGTTGCCCAAGGGAAATGATCCCTTTCCCCCAGGACAGACGCCTGGAGCAGTAATAACCCGGGAAGCCTCAGAGCAAATATTTGGGAAGCACAGTTGGAGTAGCTAGTCTAGCCATTAGAAAATTAGACCAGGGGTAATTTACCCAGTAATTGCACTAAAGCTAAGTAAACAAATCATAGTCTGAGTCTCGTTCATTTGGAAACGAGGCTGCGATATGTATAAAACTTTTTATTTTACAATGAATGATTAAAACCAAGGCTGCTCTTTGCTTAAGGCTCAATGAGTTTCCCTTTTGTTGTCACCACTGTCCAGTTCACAGCCATTTACACTGTTTTTACAATGCAGTCATGGACTGCCTCTACTCTAAACAACACTTGCTAAAATATGGTGGACACGAACGGTGCCTAAATTCTATGTTTTACAATGTTAGGTTCTTAAATCATCCACTGGGGCAAAGATGGGACCTTCCTTCATTCACATCTATACCTAGGGGGATATCCCCAGCAAGGTGGTCAAGGTTTATTTTCCAAGTCACCCCTTCCATTTTTCTCACAAGCACACGGATGACCATAACCACCGAGCTGACTTATCCTTCTCTTTCCCTATCTGATGGAACTGTTGGAGCACCCAAGTTCTAGGACAAAGGACAGAGCTACTGTTTTATTTATGTAGACATGGACTTTTGAGATTGGTCTTAGCTCAAACAAAAATTTGCCTTTTCCCAAGTAAGCTTAGATTTGTCATCTAAAGCCATCTTACCAACTAGGGATAATGGAGGAGCTCAGATCCAAAGTCTACCACCCACCTTTGATGATGGATAATGAAGGTCATTGCTAATGCAGAGAAGCAGTCGCATGTGGCAGCAAGCCAGAGTGTTTTGCCAACAAGATCCATGCCAACCAAGTCTTGGTGCTTTGCTAGGAGTGACACAATAGAAGGACTTGTGCCTTAAAGAAGCCCGCACATACCTGGGACACAGCCCCTCAGCAGAGCCCAGTCGTATGTATCAGCAGAAGGGAGGCTATCTTCCTGAGAATTTCTAGGAGTGAGCTTAGGCTATTTACTCCACCAAGATGGCAGTCAGCCATACTGGAGAATATTAACAGTCACAACAGTGCCTCATTGTTTCAGCATAAGAACATTTGTTTAAATATTAAACAGTGAAATCTTGCCTGGTCATTAAAGTGCATTAAAAAAAAAAAAAAAGCCAGGACGGAAATCAGTTAATAATCTTTGACTGCCCAATGGAGTGGCTTGAGTGTCATTTGTCTTTATGGCATGTCATCCACCCAGAGGAAGCCTTGTGCATCACGGTCCCAGCTTCGTTCGCACACAATGTTTACAATGCCCCCATGGTACGTGCCTTTCTTCTCATAAAACGTGCAGAGACTAAGGAAAACCACTCAGTCGTCTCAAGACCTGTTCTGAACAACCTTGCAAGTCAGGATTTGTAATTTCTGTTTGCCTTGTAGGATAGTTTGGCCAGAGAGAGAGAGAGAGAGAGAGAGAGAGAGAGAGAGAGAGAGAGAGAGAGAGAGAGAGAGAGAGAGAGAGAGAGAGAGAGAGAATGCTTTTAGAATCAGATGTGAGTCCATTTAACTTTATGTGCGAGTTGTCTGCTGGCTGGCTGGTTTTCCACTCAGCCCAGTTCCTCAATTCAACTCAATTTAAAAACATCACTGCATGCCCACAGTGAGCTTATGGTCCCTTTAATAGAGTCAGGAGGAGGCCGTGAGGGCTTAGCTGATAGGCTTGCCACCAGAGGAGGTTACACTATAAATGCTATATGTTATTCCAACCTTTAACTTCCATCTAAGAGGCCTTTCTCAATGTGACTACTATCATGCGGTTCACGGCCATACTGTCAAGGATTTTCACACAACTTCTATCAAACACAAAGCTAAAAAGGAATGGTTATCAGGCTACATTTTACTGAGAATTATGATTCTGTTGGTTGATGAAGACTCGTGAATGCTTGAAACACCTTCAACAGGGGCAATCCATGGACAGCACATTGATGAGACATGGCTATTTTGCTAAAAGTACTTGGTGCTTTTGAATCGAAGAGCGGCCATTTGGATTCAGCATATCTTACTAATAGCTTCAAATAACGTTCCTCAGCCTCTTGTTGGTGGTGTGACTTTAACTTGTAATACAGATAAGAATGGTCATTCCAGATCGTTCTCATTTAAACAGTTATTTCCTGGTTGCCTATCACCTGCCAGTCACGTGCTACTAGATGACAGAGGACCAGGATCCTGGGAGTGAAATGATGAAGAGTGTTAGAAAGGACAGACAGGTATGCACCACATGCTATTGGGGTAGGACTTGGTGACAAGGTCAGTGGTAACCACGTGGAGTAGGAGAAGCCTGTGGAGGGTGAAGGGCTGATGGTCAAGTTTTTGAGTTAATGGGAGAAAAGGATTTGAAAAAGTTTTGGAGGAATTTTGCTTCATGGAAGTGTTAAGAGCTGTGGCAGTAAAAGAAGTTTTTGGCGAAGAAATTAAAAAGCTTTAGGAGAGTGGAATGAAGTCATGTTGTTAGACAACAGCAACCAGCAATAGAAACAAACAAATAAACAAACAAATAAAGAGGAGCTGGTGCTACAAAGAGAGGGAGAAGAAGTGTTTGCTCACTGTGTACCTAGAAGCAGAAGCAGACACCACAGAGCTGGTTTATAGTCTAAGGACAGCTATGGTGCTTGTCATAAAACACACGAAGCAATGGAAACTGAAACGTGTTTGTGAGGGATTAGAAATTAAAGCTTTCTGATTCCATAACAGCATACAGCTCTCAGCTGGAGCACTCTTAATTTTATCCTACAGATTTCTAAGGCTATTTTCCTATGAAGATTTTTTTCTTCATCTAAGAGGTTTAGGCTGAAGGATATGTTGGCTGAAAGAACCATTCTGCTAATTAAAGTAAACTTGAGCGAGATAATCTTTTTTTTTTCTTCATTATGTATCCCTGGCTGACTTAGCTGTGTACACCAGGCTGACCTTGAACTCATAGAGATCTGCCTACCTCTGTCTATGAGTCCTGGGGTTAAACATTTATATCCAGCCAATATAAAATATTTTGAGCCAAACAATTGTATTAAAATTGACTGGAGTCTTCTATGATTTGGATAATCCTTAAGAAGTTGCAAAGAATTAATATTGCAAACACTGTGAAATACTGTGTATGATATGAATGTAGATAGACTCAATCTTCATTAACAGTTTCATACTAACGTCTAAAGGGCAAGATCATTTTACATCTTCATAGGTTTCAGCAGCTACTGAGCTCACCCATTATAATTGAAATTGACACTAGATAATACTTCAGTGGGGAAGGTGGTTGAACAAATGTATAAATTCTTCATCATAGTTTCATAGACAATAGACAAATGAATATGGTCTAATGGAATTTCATTTGCAAATGTGAATTTACAAATCTGGACTTGGTCATGGGCAGTCATTTGCTAACCTCCTTGTAGAGGTTGGTTTATTTAAAGAAATCACATACTTCAGATAATGCCACATTGTGATGAAGGCTTTGGTGCCCTGAGTGTCTCAGGTGTCACTCCGTTTTGTAAACTACCTGAGTCATGATGTACGTGAGCTTCTGATATGATAGATTATTACAGCTAAGTTGTCCGGTTTTGAAAATTGAGTGAGGTGATTCTAGATGACCTTGTTTCAGCTTTCAACCCCTTTCATTCCTAGTTTCCTAGAAAAAACAAACTAGTCTGTAGAATGGGGAGTCCTGCTTCAACAAGTGAGAGTAAAAGGCAATCATTTCTTATGCCTTATTGGTCTGTGCTCATTCTTACCATGACAGTTCATAAAGACACTTCCTTTCAACCCTGTCACTCTCTTTCTTCACTTCCCCACTTTACTTTTACCTCCTGCTGATTTCCTTCTTTACCCAGTCTCTTCTCTGCTTTCATACCACATATATACAATCGGATATATATATATATATATATATATATATATATATATATACACACACACACAAGTTAGGATCCACAAATGAGAAAAGAAGCAATGCTTGTCTCTTTGGGTCTTAGTTCATTTAATGTGGTGGTCCCCAAACTCCCCCCTTTTCTGGCAAGTAGCCTAATTCCATTCATTTCTCTAGCGGTGTAAATCTCCTTCTCTCTCTCTCTCTCTCTCTCTCTCTCTCTCTCTCTCTCTCTCTCTCTCTGTGTGTGTGTGTGTGTGTGTGTGAGAGAGAGAGAGATAGAGATAGAGAGAGAGAGAGTGTATGTGTGTGTGTGTGTGTCTGTGTGTCTGTGTGTGTGTATGTGTGTGTACTTTGACTTTTTAAGTGACATTCATCTGTTATGGCTGATCCTATAATATGTCTTTACAATAAACACACTTGTACAACTATCTCTGTGGTACTTAAAGACCTTTAGGAATATAACCAGAAATAGTATAGATGGGTCACATAGAAGGCCCGCTTTCTGTGTTTTGAGTTATTTCCATACTGACTGGACCCATTTAGTCTCCCTACTAATGTGTGAGAAATCCCCTCTCCTGCACACTCAGTGGCATACATATTTATTCTGTTTTCTTAATGATATGCATTCTGAGTAGAGTGAGATACACCTTAAACTAGTTTTAATATGCATTTACTGATGTCTAAGAATGCTGACTTTTTTTTCATATGGCTATTTTTATTTCATATTTTGGAAAGTGTTTATTCAATTTATTAGCCATTTTATTGGGTTATTTGGGCTTTTATGACAAGTTTTTAAAGTTCTTTTTATATTTTAGATATTAATCCCCTGCGTATAGATATATCAGTAGTAAAAACTTTTTACCTATTCTGTAAGCTGTCATTTCATGCAATTAATTGTTTTTTATGTTATGAAGAAGTTTTTAACTTTATGTATTCCGTTTAGTGTGTATTTATGGCTCTGTCTTAGAGTTTCATTGCTGTGAACAGACACCTTGATCACAACAACTCTTATAAAGGAAAACATTTAAGTAAGCAGGCTCATAGTTTCAGAGATTTAATCCATTATCATCATGGGGGAAACATGGCATACGCAGGCAGACATGATGCTGGAGGAGCTATGAGTTTTACATCTTGATCCTCAGGCAGCAGAAGGAAACTGTGTGCCAAACTGGGTATAGCCTGATCATAGGAGACCTTACAGCCCACCCTACAGTGACACACTTCTTCCAACAAGGCCACACCTATCCCAACAAGGCCACACCTCTGATAGGGCAACTCCCTATGGCCAAGCATTCAACACACGAATCTATGGGGTCATATCTATTCAAACCACCACAGACAGGCTCCTTGTCATCAATGTTGAATATTAAGTTCTGCTAGTGTCTGTGATATTAAGACAATTCCTCTCCAACCTCTTTATGTTCCCTTGATCCAGGTAAAGGCTTCAGCCTCCATGTCAAGGTCTCATATAGTAACTTCTTTGAAAGAAAACATTGTATCAGTTTTAATTCTTGTTTCTTTAGCACAGCCATCAAAGCCCTTGTTTAGAGTCTTTCCTTGTGGGACTTGAAATGGCATCATTGGAGTTAAGATCTTATCTGGTAAAGTGAAACTGTCCTTTGACCTCTTCACACAAAGATCTATCAAGGTAAAAACAGGACAAATTAATTTTCACTTCACTACTTCTACAAAGAGTGCAGAGTGATTGAACCATCTACCACCTAGGAACTGTGTCCTTAAAACTAGTTCTCACAGATCAAAAAAGAACGGAAATGGCACCTCTGTACTCAACTTAACCCTACAATGCCATAGGGGCCCCAGGATTTGTCTTAACAAAGGAAAGCAGCTCAACTTGCCTTAGTCTCTGTGAAATAGACCTTCCAGCTTCAGCATTGGAAATTCACATAATCAGAGTAAATAGGTGATATCCTTGAACTTACAGAAGACACAGTGACTTATAACCAAGATGTAATTCATAAAAAGCCACGATAGGAAACACTATTTTAGATTCCTGGCCATGAGTGAGAAAATTGAAGAGCAGAGAGGTTAGGCACTCTATTAGTTTAAGGATCCTTCTGAGTTATTCCACGCTAGCCTCACAGATGCTAGGTGGGACTAGCAACATTTTCCTGACTCCCTCAGTCATGATGAACTGTGTTGACAGCATCTGATTCTTTTACCCCAGGGATTACCCAGGACAGGGTGAACAGTAGAAGTTCTACCAACTTTCAATGGACGCCTGCAAGAGTAAATGCCATCGATGATGTTAGGCAGAATGAACAGCATGGGAAAGGGCTGGCCAAGATGATGGCATTTATAATAAAGTGGAGTCAATGCTGGAGGGAGATTCAGGGGCAGACCCTGCATTTTATTTCAATTGCACTTAGCAGCATTTGTTCCTTCCAATAGCATAACTATATGATGAATAAATAAAACAAATAAAGCTAGCAAGATGGTGGAGAGAAGGCAGGAAGAGAGCCAAGAGAAATATGTGTGTGTGTGTGTGGGGGGGGGTCATTAAACATCATTGTGTTATCCTCCTTACATCACTGTTTTTCATGCTCCTTCCCCTTCTAAGGACAAGAGAATAGAGTCTGAAGCATCGAATTCTCCTGCGAGTTAACAAGATGGGTGGTAAATCCACAGGGCAGAGGTCATGTCTACACGCTCTAAGCCTTTCAGAAATATTTACTTTAGAGGTAGGGGCTGATGCATGTTCATGAGCCCAATCTGCCAGAGAAAGGAATACAGATTCTGTAGACGCCTACCGGTTGTCCCTTGAGTTCAGGTTCAACTGTCCACTGTTCCACACAGAACAGAAGCTTCCTGGAAACAAGGCAGTCCCGCAATGACCCTGAGACGGGGTTGTCTTGGAGACTGTTGTCATGTATTGAAAGCAGCCAAGGGGCTGCGTGCCTGCTGCTGGTGAGCTGGCCAAAGGGAAGGACAAGGTCAGGAGACCTGGGAAGGACCAGTTCTGTGCAGTGTATTGATTCGGGCAAATGCACTTGGATATTGCAGTTTCTTTTTTTGGTGCTTCCATTCAAAAAAAAAAAAAAAAAAAAAAAAAAGATCCTCCCTTTTACATTGACACGCAGTCAAGGCTGCTCTTCAAGGAGATTTGTCTGTGCTTAGTGGGAGAGGTGGAAATGAATAGAAACAGATTCACCTCTATCAGTGAGAGAGGCAGCAGGGACACTTACAGGTCTACACAAGACCCTGGCTGGCCTGCTTTTGATGCTGTATCAGAATACAGACCCTCCATGCGGTTCCCTCCATGCCATTCCAGAAGGCTGAATCTCAAGGTTGAAGATGGTACCACTGGACCTATAAAAAAATATGCTTCTATTTAAGTGAAACTTGGAATTCCCAGCCCATCTGGCTGTGGTGTGGGTCTTTGGGTGACTATGATTTATTCCTAAGGTCAGAGAACTTGCTATTTACCAGGTAGCAAACATTTTTTCTTTTCTGCAAGAGAAGCATTTGTCAGCCTTGTGGTCATTTTAGATACGACTTCTGAAAGGGACATTCCTTCATTCTTCTCGCTCTACAGGCATAAACATTCTGCATTTTAAACTCAGGACATACAATGTTATCTGCTTCTGCTGTCTTATGTAACTTTTTAAGAATGCTGCAAGACTTTCCGGCCTCTGTGGGTTTGGGAATGGGGAGAGAGGAGAAGGGGCCTGGGGGAGGGGATATGGAGGGAATTCAGAGGGCAGGAAAACTCAAGTTCTTTCCATATATCACTGCACTGGCTGTTTGTGACATGAAGTTATTGCAATTAAGATACAGGCCGGATGTGTGGGCTAACAACCTCAGCTGATATCACAAGCATTTATTGATAGTGAAAGCTTGTAGGAAGAGATGTGGAAAACTGTCTTCAGTGGTTTCCTATGAAGGGGATAAACTGTATGGGTAAAGAGAAGAAATCCCCCCCAACCTTATCTAGGAGAAAAGAAAACTGTTTATTTTGCTGCAAAAGGAATGTTTCTGTCAAGTGTTAACTGTCAGTCTTCTCGTTTAGAGTTTTACATTGTTCAGTCCCCCCTCCCCCCGCCACACACACACACACACACACACACACACACACACACACACACACACACACACACTGTCACACTTTAATGAATAGCTTTAGGGTAGTTAAGGGACCTTGCAAACAGTTCCTGTTGTCAGAAAAAGGACTAAAACTGTGAGGCCAAAATTCAGAAATCTGTGATTATGGGTGCCCTTTATCTTGATTAAATGTGAGTTGTCTATGAGAATAGGGGAGTAACCCTCCAGGCCAAAAGCAAAAATAGCAAACAGATTTTATTTCAAAAATAGATTTTATTTTGGAATCAATCTCTCTCTCTCTCTCTCTCTCTCTCTCTCTCTGTCTCTCTCTCTGTCTCTCTCTCTGTCTCTCTCTCTGTCTCTCTCTCTCTCTCTCTCTCTCTCTCTCCTGTGTGTGTGTGTGTGTGTGTGTGTGTGTGTGTGTGTGTGTGTGTGCAAATGTCTTCCTCCCTTCCTACTTACTTTATTATTTGTAGACAGGGTCTCTCATTGAACTTAAGATCACTTTGGCTGGGCTAAACTGGTTGGGCAGTGAATTCCAGGGATCCTCCTGTCTCTGCCTCCCCAGTGCATAGGGTTTACCCATTTTACCTCCCATTGTGGTGGCTCAATTCTAGATAAGTCTTATGGAGAGAGCCCAGGGCAGTTCAGAAGGGTATTCAGAGACACAAAGGCTTCGGACAGCGTCCCTGCTCTGTTACTCAACATACCCTAACCTTTCACAGTCCTCAGGAAGGTGAATAAAGAGTTCCTCATTAGACATAATTCCTGCTACATGCGAAAGTCCAATAAAGGAGGATGGAAAATATTAAATGTGATTCGTTTTTGTTGTAGAGTCATCTTCTTTACATAAGAAAAATATCCTGGTATTATTCCATTAGGAATATGTAAGTAAAGATCTGCGTCTTGCTTCTGGTCAGCCACAGGAATTCACTGGGACCTCTAGTCTTAATTTTGTGTCACGAAAGAAGACATAATATTTCCAGGCAAAAAATGTGATCCCCAGAGTGTCCCGTCTAAGGAAATCCAATCTAGGTGAAACCCATCATTTCCTCTTAGGAGGTGATCCTGCCTGCCTGGCCCTGATACTGGAGTTAGTAGGGGATTCATTTCTCCCTCCCTTGCCTGCCAGGATCCTGAGCACAGAAATCCTGCATCGATGGATCTTGCCTTCTGGAGCATTTCCAGCCTTCTTCCTAGAGAGGCACCACTGCTTAGAACGGGGAATTTTCTTTTAAAGACTAGTAGCCTTCATTGTAAAATGGGTTATAGGATTTCTGGGTCTTCAAGGAAAAGAGAATAATGTGTACGACCTAACCCTGAATTCCCTAATGGCCCCAGAGAGATTCCTGGCTTTATGAAAGGAGGAAGCAGAACATGAGCACACAGATGTGATTGTCAAAAATCAATGTACTGTAAGTAGGCAAAAGACTAAGGTAAAAACACTTTGGTATCCTGAATACAATCTTGATTTATAAGGCAATCATGGAACTTTAAGACATTTAACAGCATCCTTTTCTCTTGGCAGTGTTGGGGATTGAACCCAGAGTCTTGTGCAAGATAGGCAATCTCTGTACTACTGAGCTACATCTTCAGCCCATAATACATTCACTCCTAGATAATTTGTGCTTTGAGAGGACCAGAAAGAGAAAGTAATAAGCCACTAGTTTTGGTTTTCTTCACATAAAGTGTGTCAAGAGAAAGAAATGAAGATTCTACCTCAAAAGACACAGCCTGCATTTCCTGCCAACAACATTAATCCAAAACTCTTCAATTTAAGCTTCTGGTAAATTTTTAGGACAAAGGTAGAAAGTAAGCATATTCTTTGCCAAAATATCTCAAAAAACAGTCTCTAAGCCAGCTGATAATGCTCTGCTCTCTAAAATCTCTTGAGATGGGCGGACATTGCTCTCCTCACTATTCTTCTTGCTCCTCCAAAGACAGCCCAGTAAACCCTGTTTAAAGCACTCAACCACTTTTTCTTCCTTCCTTCCTTCCTTCCTTCCTTCCTTCCTTCCTTCCTTTTTGTTTTGTTTTATGTTATGTTTCTTTATGTTTGTTTCCTGGCTGTTCTGGAACTTACTCTGTAGACCAGGCTGGCCTTTAACTCATAAGGATCCTCTTGTCTCTGCCTGCTGAGTAGTAGGATTAAAGGTGTGCACCACCACCACCTACTTCAACGACTTTTCTAAAAGTGTCAAAGTCTTCTATAGTTTATGAAGAAGCAGCATGGTCAGGTCTATCATAGCAATATGCCATTTCCTGATGGTAACTTTTATCTTAGTCACTGTGTTAATGTTGTGAAGAGATACTATGACCAAGGCAACTCTAATAAAAGAAAGCATTCACTTGGGGGCTTGATTACCACCATGGGAGGTAACATGGCAGTATATAGGAAGGCATGGTGCTGAATTGGTAGCTGAGAAAGAGAGGGAGGGAAGGGAGGGGAGGGGAGGGAGGGAGGAGGGAGAGAGAGAGAGAGAGAGAGAGAGAGAGAGAGAGAGAGAGTGTCTTGACCTGGCATGGTCTTTTAAACATTCAAAGCCCAACCCCCAGTGACATCTCTTTCAATATGGCCATACCTCATATTCCTTCTAATCATTTCAAAGTTTTTGGCTGACTATGCATTTAAAAATATGAGCCTATGCAGCCATCCTCACTCAAACCACCACACAGTAAGAGATTAGCAATAATAACAAACTGCCACACACAGTAAGAGATTAGTAATAACAGTATAGAACAATTTAACAGTATATGTAATAAAAATTGTTTAAAACTTATGAATTGCTTATTTCTGGAATCTCCCAGTCAAGTTCCTAACCAAGGCGAGTGTGGTAAATAAAACTATCACAGAAAGTAAAACTGTGGATAAGAGGTTGCTGTGCTCATACCCCAAGAACTGAACTTGCTCACGACTTCCTCCTTCCCATGTTTCCCTTTCATTCTCTTTGTGTGGAAGCTTGCAGAAGACAGACATAATACTGCTTTGTTTAGAAAAGCCCCCACACCTCGTGAAGATAAGACCCATACGCCAAAAAGCACAAGATCATATAATGAGGGATTATGCAGTAATCAAAATGTTGTTGTATTACAGAAAAGGATTGGATTTCTGGGATGTGGCAGAGATATGCTGGGATAACGTCGAGCTGTGATGGGGTAAAAGTGAGTGGGGCTGTGATGGGCTGGGGTGCGACTGTGATGGAGTGAATAGTCCTGGGATGCTGTAGAGTGGGGCTGTGGTAGAGTGGGATGGGGTTCTGAGGGGGTGGGGTGTGTTGGAGTGATGTGGGACTGTGATTGGGTGGAGCTGTGATGGAGTGAGGCTGTGATTGGGTAGAGCTGTGATGGAGTGGGGCTGTGATGGGGTAGGATGGGGCTGTGATATGCTATCATAGGATGTGATGGGGTGGGTAGAGCTGTGATTGAGTGGAGTGAAGTTTTGATGGGGTGATGTGGGGCTGAGATGAAGTCAGGGTGGGGCTGGCCTCAGCTTCAGGTGGAAGTCTGTTAAACAATTGGGTTCGTGAACAGACAGCTCAAAGTCTGCCCTCACTAACATAGCCATAATGGTTTTGTCCTTTGGTGTCACTTAAAGGCTTCTATGGAATGATTTCATGATAGAGAAATGGTGGAAACTTTAGGAGGCAAGAGACTCTAGACTCTTTCATTCTCTCATCTTGCTTCCCGTATGTTCTCCTGAGCAGATAACCCCGTGCATCCCACCATGCTGAATGTCCTTGTTACACAGAGAGTGACTGGAACAAGTGAACAGAAACTAAAATGTGTATAACTGAAAGCTGAAACAAGCTTCTCTCTTTTAACTTGATCAGTTTCAAGTATGTTATCACAGCAGTGGAAGTCTGTGATACCACTTTAAATGCAGTTTGTAAAGCATGTAGGAAGAGGTAGTAATGTGGAAGGATCAAAGAACGGATTAGAACTTTTACCCACAGGACTTGATAGAATGAAAGGACAGTGGTGTGAGGTACCCCTGAGATGAACAGGTAGCCCCCCTCAACCATGCCTTTTCATGTGTGAAGATAACTTGTCCCCTAATTCTGTCAGAGATACATCTTATTTCCATGGACAGCAAAGGATACAACGATTGGCATAGCTCAGAATATGAGGTGGTCGGTCACTTGCTAGAACTCCACACTGAGAAGTAAATATCCTCCATTCTTTGGAGGGAAGAACCAAATTAATTCAACGTTTAGTTTCTGTTGCTGTGACGAAATGCGCCCCCCCGCCCCTGTATGCATCTTAGGGAGAAGAGGTTGATTTCTGTCTCTTAGTTTCAGTCCATGTGCAATGGCTCTAGTGGGCCTGATGTGAGGTAGGACGTCACGGGAGTGGGAACAGGTGGCAGAGGAGTCTACCCACCTCATGGTAGCTACAGAAAGCTGTAAGAGAACAAGGAAGGAACCATTGAACAAGATACTTCCTCAAGGATTGCCTCAACTCACCTACCTGCTCCAACTAGTCTCTACCTCCTAACATCCCGCTTACTCCCAGTAAGACCATCCAGTTTTGAATCCACTGATGGGTGAAGCCATTAATGATACAGTTAGTTCCATGAAGTCCTACTTCTATATACTGTGATCTCTGTACACTGTGACCTCTGTACACCATTGCTCTAGAGTCTTTGTACACCACTGCACTGGGACCTCTGTACACTGCTGTCCAGGGGTCTTTGTACACTCTGCATGGGGGACTCTGTATAGCACTGCACTGGGACCAAGCCTTCAGCAGAGGAGTCTTTACTGGAGAGGACTCTGTATCCAAACCTTTGCAGGATGCCTCAGATTTCTAGACCAGACAGCATCAATATCACCAAGGACATTGTGAGAAACGTGCATTTCTAGACTCTGCCTAGACTTTGTGGGTCAAACGTCCTAGAGGTAGAAGCCATAGGTCATTCTAGAATGACTGTTTTAGACAACCGTAATTGTCAATTGGAGGGAGATTGAAACATTAACCAAGGCTTTAAATTCCAAATAGAGGAAAAGCCCTTCTACATAACATTATACAGATGGGGCAGATGTGGGGCATTGGGACAACTGGCAACGAGTCACTTATTTAATATAATTTAATCTGTCACTTCAAGTTTTTGAGATAAACTAACGTTCTGGAATTCCAAGAGCATAAAAATCTTAATAAAGGCGAGTGAGCTATAAACCTGTGCAGCCGTGCATTTCTCTGTGTTGACAGTTCAGTTATAAACATTTACAGCACCTCAGAGTCCAGCTGAGGAACTCTCTGGACCCATGAGAAAGCCTTCACAGCAACTGAGAGCTGGTGAACCTGGCAGGTCTGGGGGCTTGGGCATCATAAATTCAGGGAAAAGGGGCAAAGTGCCAGGCTGCATCAGTAAATATTTACAAGCAACTCATTGAAGAACGAGAGCGAGTTCTTTCTAGTGAAAAGGCAACAGGTCGTTTTGAATAGTGGCATCTGAAACTGGAAGTGAATTTGTTGCTGGAATCCAAATTGGAGGAAATTGCTTTTGTGGGAAAACATTTCCTCTCTGTGGTGGGTTTCTCTTTTGTGCTTTGCCTGTCTGGATTGTGGGACTTTAAGGGTCTGGAGCTACTGATAGGGTAGGGGCCTGGCTTCTGTTCCAACCTTCCTGTGGTAGCCTCAGGCAAGGTTCCTTTATCCTGCATCTGCTTTTTCTCCTGGGAGATAATGACCTTAAAGCTGAACTCTGTCAGATGTTCTAAGAGCTGCAGGTGACTTTTCCTAAAGACAGGGAGGACATTGCATAAAGAAGGGAGCCTAAGGAACTTGTGCTGGTCACCCTACTCCTTCCCTCTGCCTTCAGTTACTAGTGGCTTTGAGCTGGGTACTAATGGGAATAAGTTCTAGACACAGGAAGGAGTCTGTGTTTTGGAAAAATATTAGTACCAGGAAATAAAACAGTCTAATTGTTCTTAAAGTGTGACAATTACTTAGAGCTGGTATCACATATAGGGACGTTTTCTTTAGATGCTCCTCCGTGGGACCACCTGCTTCGGAAATTATTTTACAAAGATAGTGGAGAAGTGTTGGTGCACACTTCGAGGAGGAATGGGGGAGGGGTCCTTATGCTGCTGGCTTTCCAAACAGTGATTTCACTGGGCGAGAGAGAGAGAGAGAGAGAGAGAGAGAGAGAGAGAGAGAGAGAGAGAGAGCGAGCAAGAGAGAGGGAGAGAGGGACACAGAGAGACAGAGACAGAGAGACAGAGATGTAGAGGCAGAGACAGAGACAGAGACAAAGACACAGAGACAGAGAGATAGCAACAGAGAGACAGAGAAACACATGCACGCACACGTGCACACACACACACACACACACACACACACACACACACACACGCATGCATGCAGGCGCAGAGAGAAAGTGAATTCAGAGCTGTGCTGTAAAGTACCACACAACAAGCAATAGCCATATATGAAGAGACAGTTTAGTTTAACTTAGTCAGAATTTCAAGTTTCCGCTACTCAAAGGACTCTTACTGTGAAACGAAGATCTTTAGAAGGTGAGAAAGTATTTAGGAGACTTTTGCCCGTTGAAAGGTCTATGTAAAGAACTCTTACTACTGTATAATAAAAGTGGGAGGGTATCTCAATCAAAAATGGCTGAAGATTTGATCAGCAACCTTACAAAAGAAGGCATTCAAATGCCCAGCACACATCCACAACAGGATTCAGGACCCTCTGACTTCTTCTGTAGTCAGGAGTTATAGGGAAAGCAGGTTAGAGCTGCAATGAATTCTCAGCATGGACACACCAGGCTGCTCAAAATTAAATAAAAAAGACTGACCTCACAAATGCTGGCAGTTGTGGGATGGGGGGGTGGGGTGGGAGGGTGAGGGATGCTCAGAGGTCATTGGTGAGGCGATAACCCAGAAAGATCGCTGTGGGGAAGGAAAAGAGCCTCCACTTCCTTTGGAAACTAAGCTTGCACCTGCTTCACGATCCAGCAATTGCAGACCCAAGCATGAACCTGGGAGAAATGAGAAGCCACGTGCATGAAGAGGCTGGGAAAGAGGGGTCCTCAGCACAGGTGTCTACCAGCAGGGCGATGAAGAAGCAAACTGTAGGACGTGTAGAGATGCTCCTCGACATTTGAGATGGGGTACATGCTGAGATGTGCGATGCAAATGATCCCCAAAATATGCAGATAAAAGCAACTTTGCACACAGGTGTACACGCTCAAATTATCCCTTCTATGAAGTTCCAAGATGGGCAAATGCAGCAGTGTTGGGGAAAAATAAACCAAAGAGCATTGCATGTGAGGGTCTGAGCTGCCTTCTTAGTTTAAAGGAGCAGGAGGTAATTAGTGGGGTGACGCTATTTGACACACCTACACAGATTCAGGTTGTATCGGCATGTGCGCTGTCTAGTTCAACTCTGCGTATTTTTAAGATGTGGCCATTTCATTGTCTGCAAACTCCTTGAAAAGAAGAAAGAAATCCCATACACAGACATATCTACACACTGAGTGTGTTCCTTGATAAAGCGAAAGACCGCTGCTCTTTGCAGAGTGTCAACACTCTGAGATGCACTAGAAAAAGCAAAGATGTGGTACTGATTTGGATGGTTGGATAGATGAAGCGAGCAGAACTGAAATGGGAAGTAGATTATGGGGGCGGGGGGAGAACCACAGGAAGCTGCTGAACTACAAAGACTGCATGCATACGAATCACCTGGAGAGCTTGCAAAACTCATGCACCCCTGCGACAGATCTCTAGGTGTTCTGATCACGGGGCTTGGGATATACCTCCAGATGAATCGCCAGGGACATCTTTGAAAGATATACGGAAAGATCGCTTTCATGGTCTGTTTCAAAAACAGGCTACAAATGGGAAAGTTCCCCTTGGCCATTTCATAATCCAAGCCATGGTATGTTCTCACAGAATTAAGGGTTGTATAAAAAACTGAATGTTGAAAGCATTCTTTAAAAGACCCCTCTCCTCTCCTCTCCCTCTCCCTCTCCCTCTCCCTCTCCCCTCCCTCTCCCTCTCCCTCCCTCTCTCCCTCCCTCTCTCTCCCTCCCCCCACTCTGTATGTGTCTCTGTTTCTGGGTCTCTGTGTCTATTCTATGTTTCTCTCTCTCTCTCTGTATGTGTCTCTGTCTCTGTGTCTCTGTGTCTATTCTATGTCTCTCTCTCTCTTTCTCTCTCTGCATGTGTCTCTGTCTCTGTGTCTATGTTTCTCTCTCTCCCTCCCTCCCTCTCTCTCCCTGTGTGTACGTGTGTGTGTGTGTGTGTGTGTGTGTGTGTGTGTGCTGCTTTCCTGAACCAGAAGAAGGTATCTGATCCCTTAGATATGAAGGTATAAGTGGTTGTGGGCCCTTTGGTGAGGCCGCTAGGACTTGAACTCTAGTTCTCTCTGAGAACAGCAAGTGTTCTTCATTGTTGAGCCATCTCTCCTGCCCCTACAGTTTTGGTCATTAGGAATCTGGGGTACATTGCTTCTTAAGTTTCATTAACCTGGGTAGGTAAGTATTACCGAAGACACTGAGCCTCAAGGAAGAGTATGGCCTTTCTTCTCAAGGTCACAGAATCAAGACCTTGTCACGAGGACTCAGGGACATGAAAGCAGTTCAGGCAGCCACGTGGGACACAACATTCAGCAAGGCCCCACGTGGAAGATCAAAGCTCTGTGGTCCTTTCTTTACATTTTTTATTACTTCTTTCATTTAATTTGCATTCTTTTCTCAGTAAAGTCTAAGAGGACCATGGAACGTGCATTTCCCAGGGTCCTGGAGCCTCATCAGAAAGTGTTGCTACCTCTCATCACCTAGATGGATGCCATTGGCCTACCCCTTGCTGCCTTTTTCTATGCTCGCCTCTGGGACGTGACCAGAGAAGTGAGTCTAGCAGGGAAGACTCATTGGTTATATTTTTTCAGCACTCACAGAGCAGAGAAGGGAGTCCTGGCATGTGCCCCTGGGTGTCAGACCACGTGCCTTGAGACTGGGAAGGCAGCAGTGGTCCCTACATTGTCATGCAAGTCACTGGCATCCCTCTGTCTCAGTACCAATAGCATATTGCCTTCAGAGTGAGAGGGCACAGAAACCACCTACTACAGGCAGTGTTCCATGGCAGATACATTTTGCACTGCCTTCTGGCACAAATGAAGCCCGCTTTGCATGGAACCAATAAATGACAGGCTATGCTCTAATTCAAGTCCGTCTAACTGTAAGCACTGACTTCTTCTTTTTTTTTTTTTTTTTTGGTTCTTTTTTTCGGAGCTGGGGACCGAACCCAGGGCCTTGCGCTTCCTAGGTAAGCGCTCTCCCCCTGAGCTAAATCCCCAGCCCCAGCACTGACTTCTTAAACAAAACGCAACAAGCATTCTCACTGTGCGTGGGATTGTGTACATGTGGACACTTTTGTAAAAGTATGTATTGTATTGACTACGGCCTCCATCTATTGGAATCTCTCCTTTCTCACACTTCCTGTTAGTCCCTTGGAGACTTGCATTTTCATGCTACATATGATATATGACATTATGTACCTACAGAAAACCTAGGAGCTACATTTGAGAGAAAACATGGTATTTATCTTGAGACTGGTTTTATTCACTTAAAATGATGGATCTTCAGGGACATCCATCTTCCTGCAAATAATTTTATTGTTCTTTATGGTTGAAAAGATTCTGTGTTTCTCTCTCTCTCTCTCTCTCTCTCTCTCTCTCTCTCTCTCTCTGTGTGTGTGTGTGTGTGTGTGTGTGTCCTTGTGCATGTGTGACCTACATTTTCTACATCTATTCCTTGATTGTTGGACATAAGTGGGTTATACTGATTTGGAATCCTTTGAATAAACACATAGGAAAGGTGTAGTGGGTCATGTCTAGCTAGGGAATTAACAGTCTAGAATATAGAAAAATAGATTAGGGTTAATTTGCCTAGTAATTGTGCTAATGCTGATTTAAAAACTCATAGGAGGGCTGGTGAGATGGCACAGGAGTTAAGAGCATTGGCCACTCTTCCAGAGGTCCTGAGTTCAATTCCCAGCAACCATACGGTGGCTCACAACAATCTATAATGGGATCTGATGCCCTCTTCTGCTACACAAACATATATGCAGATAGAGCACTCATACATTAAATAAATAGATCTTTAAAAATGATTTAAAAATTTATAGGACTCTGCCTCAATTATTGGGTGGACTGGGTGGGCCATATTAATAACTAATAGAGCTTATTAAAGTCCATTTACAGCATCATGTATCACCTATCCACCACTTATCTATGTATCTATCCATCAAATATCATCTATCCAACCATTTAACATTTATTGCTATATCATGTCTATCCATCCACCTATCTACCCACCTATTATCATCTATGTATCTAACGTTCATCATCATCTATATCTATTATCTATTTCTATCTATCTATCTATCTATCTATCTATCTATCTATCTATCTACCTATATATCTTTCTGTTTGTCTATTTATCATTACCTATTATCTGTCTATAATGTATTTTGTTTCTTTGCTTCTTTCTACCTTTCCTCTCCCCTCTCTCTATCTCTCTCTCTCTTTTCCTATCTCCGCAGGCTGTGAATTCAGAGAAGAGGACATAACACCACAATGACCTATTAAGAAGTCAATGCCAAGGATTCAGGAAAAGGCTGTTTTCTTGGACTCTGCTATAAAGCCAGGAAGGGAGGGGTGGCTAAACCTTACAGGTTTGATTTAGTGACCATGCTGAGTAGCTTATGTGAAAAAGTGGTGGGAAATTTTTAACGTGGTGTATAATTTACCACCACGTGATTATATTTGATGTGAGGAAGGCAACTCCAGAAGCAGTTGTAGCTCCTGACTGACTGTTAGATAGACTGTTAGAGGCTCTCTTGGTATTCATCTAAATCCTTTTCATGGATTACATGTGGTAGCAGAAATGATACTCTCGGCTGCTCCTTCTTCATTTGCTCCAAGTGTGAGAGGGAATTGCTATGCAGCATTTTTTTAAAAAGATTTATTTATTTATTTTATGTGAGCACACTGTCACTGTCTTCAGACACACCAGAAGAGAGAATTGGATTCATTACAGATGGTTGTGAGCCACTGTGGTTGCTGGGAATTGAACTCAGGACCTCTGGAAGAGCAGTCAGTGCTCTTAACCACTGAGCTACCCCTCCAGCCCACTATGCAGCATTTTTAAGATACCTGTTTGTTTCCTCATAGGGGAGGAGAGAGACAGAGAGAGACAGAGAGAGACAGAGAGAGGCAGAGACAGAGAGAGACAGAGACAGACAGAGGCAGACAGAGAGAGAGAGACAGAGAGAACAAGAAAGGGTGTGGGTTTGGGGAGGTGCGAAAGATCCGGGATGGAGGGGATCACTGTAATTGGAATGTATTATATGAAAAAATCTATTTTTAATAAAATGAAGCGCTTTCATCACATTGCTACATAAGACTTTAATAATAAAATAATGGGTTTTTTTTTTGTTGTTGTTGTTGTTGTTTTTTTGTTCTTTGCCCGCCCTATGCTGCTTCTGCATTGTTTGGGTGGCAAATACATCTTTTCTTTCACCCCTTCCTAGTTCTCATCCAGTCTTAGCCTTTTACTTTGCACGTGTACTTGCCACTCTCTCCCACATATTTCTAGATTCCTATAAGGTTATTAACACATCATAAATTTCGATCTGTAGTGTGGCAAGCAGGTAGAGGAGACTGTTGCTAATTTGATGGCCTGAGATCAGTTCCCAGGTCCCATGGATTAGAAAAGCAACTCCCACACACTGTCTTCTGACCCACCACTCACTGGTACACATACACACAGAGAGACACATAAATCAACACACACTCTGACATGCACATGTACACGCACATGCATACGCACATCCCGACACACACATACGCACTAAGTGTAAAAAGCTGTTTAAATATCAATAGATTTGCCCTGATTTCAGGTTAACTTATGGTCAAACACCCCAAGTACTCACCTGATGATGACCTGTGAACATTTCTTAGGTTCAAACCTTGCTTTTCCTTCATTTCAGTATGGGATAATGAGCGAAGGAGATAAGGAAGATGGATTTGTCTTAGAACAGTGGAGCTGGTTCTCTTTACCAATACTCAAGGCAATACTCATACACCGCAAGCTTGTTGGACACTGAGAACAGTGAGGTGAAGGTTTATTCCGTAAGTATCCATTCTCATTTTCTTCATGAATGGTTTAGGGTTTCTAGAGTGAAAAATGGTACCTATCGGTTCACAGCTGTAGGTAATAGACACACTCTTCCTGTTTTAAGCAATCAAGAATTCCAAACAGAATCAGACAGTGGAAGAACACACCGTAATCTCTTCCATAATTAAAACAAATACAGGGCCCAAAAAGCCAGTGTCCTAAGCTCATCTGTAATTCAGGCCTCAGACTGTAACTACCTTGTGCGTGGCTCTCTGGTGATATGGAATGAACTGTGACCTGGGAATGAAAGATGGAATCATCACTAAACCGACAGATTCTTAGCCAAGTAGCCTCTGTAACATCTGCTTAGACAATAGACGTCTGACCTACTGCAGCCTTCCCTGCTGCCATCGTCAGCTCTTCATAACCAGGCCTGATCAATAGAATTTTGTGCATGTTCGTCAGTCTTAGAAATAGGGAGTCTGGAAAAATGTTCTTCTCAGTTTAAAACCCCACAGTCGAGGAGGACATATGAGAGAGGATGGGAGCAGGTCTGAGGGAGATGTACTGTGTCACAGGCCTCTTTGCAGCTCTCAGTCTTCATTTTCTGCTGGTGCCTCGACTTCCGACATTTTCTATTCCGTTACTCAAGTGCTTCTCCACGTTTTGCACACTTTAGAAAATCACTTCTCAATTGTGGTTTGTCTCCTCCTCCTCTTCCTCCTCCTCCTCCTCCTCATCCTCCTCTTCCTCCTCCTCCTCCTCCTCCTCTCCCCCCTCCTCCTCCTCCTCTTCCTCCTCCTCCTCTTCCTCTTCCTCCTCTTCTTCCTCTTCTTCCTCCTCCCTCTCTTCCTTCTCCTTCTTTTTCTTCTCTTCCTCCTCTTCCCCCTCTTCTTCCTTCTCTTCTCTCCTTTCTCTCCATCATTTACTTTCATATCCTGTTCTCCCGTCTATACTGGTCCATACACTCTCTCTAGTTTGGCAGAATATTAAAAGGCTCATAACAGACACACATCCTTCCAGGAGAGCCCAAGTGCTTCCACAGAACTTTTAGAACATTGAGGGATTAACTAAATTTCCAAGCATCTAAATGTAAACATTTCCAGAAATCTCAAACCATCACACCCATTTAGCTCTCCATCCATAGCTATCACAGAGTGAAATTTTATTCTCAAAACATGTTTTGAAAGTCGGTGTAAAAAAAACATTTTTAGACTTAGGAAAAAATATGTTTCAGAGCAGAATTCTATCATCTCACCTCAGATAACACAATCGTAGAGTTCCAAATATGGATGTCTTTGTATGAATTTTTTCTTTCTGTTAACAATCTAATTACGTTTTATGCACCTTTTTATGCACCTGTATATAAATATAACCTATTATATAAATAGAATCTATGATGTATTTAATGAAGACATATTTGTGTTTTCAGATAAGTTTGATTAAAAGGAATGAGTACTTTTAATTTAAATACCACAGAGTTTCATACAGCTAAAAGAAACTTAAAAAAAAATAAAATCACCCCTCAGTGTGCATGAGTTATTAAATGAAAATCCCACCATCAGGTATGTGATACCTCCCTAGCATATGTTGGACAGAAAAGTTCTAGAAGTATTCAAATTATAAAGGTTTTGGTTATTTACCACAGTCGCCTACAAGAACTAAACCTTAAACCCTATTGCTGAGGACACTGCATATTTTTGATCGTGAACACAGACAAACCATAATCTGGAAACTTCCTTCTGGCTGGTTAGCCTTCATATTGCTAGAATGCAGAAAAGAAAAAAGCATAAAACCCAACACCAACAATAACAAAACGAGCAATGTTCTGCTATAGTTTTGGACCTTGCATATGCCATACCAACTTGACAGGCAAGAACCTCCTATTAGTGTAATATCAGCATGGCCGTTTTCAGAATAACCAACTGATTTTTGGTTATATCTGAAACTGAGATCCACTGGGCAGGAGCGAGTCCAAGCCCAGTACTGTGGAACTAGTCAAAAGCCCATGGTGGGAGAGGCCATAGGTACTAAGTGTTAACTTACTACTTCTATTTTGCTAAACGGACGTCTTGTCAAACTATCTGTAAGATTTTACTTATGTTCATAAATTAGTACTGACCTGAGCCATAATCACAGAAGTTTCCCTTTGTAACAAAAGAGCAGTTAATTCAGACACCCAGGGATGGTTAAGATCCAAAGAACAAGAACTCAGGATTTAATAGGCAGAAATCTAACTCAGAGCTTTCTGAATGCAAGGCCTACACTCTACCATTAGCCTAAGAAAATATCTCTTTGGGTTTGTGTATGAGGTATGTGCATGTGGTGTGTGTGTGTGTGTGTGTGTGTGTGTGTGTACTTGTGAAAGTCAGAGAAGGATATCACCTGTCTTCTATCATTTTCTACTCAGTCTCTTAAGCAGGGTTTGTTTTGAATCCTATACTCACCATAGCTTGACTGAGCGGTGAGCTAATGGTACCTACCTGTCTCTGTCCAATAACACTGCCATTATAGGTATATGTGTCCAAGTTTGCCATTCTTTTTACCTGGGTTCTATGAATCTAACTCAGGTCCTCAGCAAGTCTCCCCACTGAGCCATCTCCCCCAGCCCAGAAAATAGTTTTAATAAATTTCACCAGCCTTTACAGTGACCGGTAGTACACACTGGTAAGGAAGTCAACAGCTGACATCACCTTACACCATAGTCAACTCTTGGGAAATACCTGAAGAGAATATAAACAGAGGGTTGGAAGGGGTACACATGGAAGATGTTTTATTCTTTGTCCATTTATTCTAAATAGCTTAATTTAACCTGACCACTGGAGCAGGTATAAAAATACCTGGCTATGATCAGCTAATAATCTTTTCAACATTCCTGAATGTTTGAGGTGCCTTCGCGTGAACATATTTCTCTCTGTCTTTTTGAATTGTGTGTTTTTATGTGTTTACTTTTTTGACAGTCTAATAACAAATTTCGAAAATCAGAGGTTCCAGTCAGAGAATTTCACAATGAAGTTTGGAACATGAGGAGAGATTGTGTGCAACACAAGAAATGTAGAGTCAAGTTATGTGGATTTTGAGGTAGGGAAATCCTATGAGTGGTGGCTAGGGCCCTCCCCCTCCTCTTCCTCTCCATCCTTCTCTTCCTGCTCCTCCTCTTTCTTATTACAAGTGATTGGGAGCCTCCAAGAGTGCAAATAGAAACCAACCTCCAGTCCTCTGGAGTAACACTGCTCTTAATAGTCGAGCCATTTTTCCAGCCTTCTCTTACCTCTTCATGTGTGGTGGCATCTTAACGAAGTATTTATACCTGTGGGAGTGCTGTGCATTTCTGTCTTATTGTAAACTGACAACCTATAATAGTTTTATATATTTATGGAGTACAAAGTGATATTATGGTTTGTGATATAGTGAAGAACGTCATGTATCCATCATTTCAAATACCCGCCCTACTTTTGTAGTGAGAACATTTGACATTTACTTCCTTAGTAATTTTGAAGTGCACAGTACAGCATGATCACTGTGGCCGGCACATTTTCTAACAAATCTCCTAACACTTTTCTTCCTTTCTAAGGTAGTTGAGTGGTGGTCCTCAGGGGCCATCTGGTCCCCAATCTCTATCCTCCACTCTCTGGAGATTCTGATCTTTCTGTTTGTTTTTCCTGTGCCTCTTTACCTCACTTAGCGCAGTATTCTTCAATTCCATCCATCCACGATGCTGCACTGACAAGAAAGTCCCTCTGTTTGAGAAGCTGACTAGTATTTCACTGTGTTTATGAACCACGGTTTGTGTCAACTTATCTGTTGCCGGTTGCTTCGGTAGATTCTGTAACTTAGCTATTGTGAGAAGTGTTAGAGCGGACTTAGAAATGACGAAATATCATTGACAAATCAGGTAATTACTTGAAATCAAAATTTCTAAACTCATTCAGTAATTATATTTTTTTTGGTACTTTAGAATAATAGCAGTGTCATTACATATACTGCAATGGTATACAAGAGTTCAACTGCCCACACCCTCATGACTTGTATTTTTGTTTTGTTTTTACGATAGACATTCTGATACACATAAGGGAACATTTCATTACAGTTTACCTTAACTTCTCTTATCCACTAGCGATTTTCAGCATTTTTCATGAATCTCTTGACACTTTTCATTTCTTACTTTTTAGAAAGATGCCTTTAGATCTCCTGTTCACTTCAAAACTAGAGTATTTTTCTTACTATCATGTGGTTAAGTTGCGTGTATATGTGGACTATTAATGTCTTACTGGATTTTGGCTTGTAAATATTTTTTTTCCAAAATGGTAGGTTGACTCTTTCCCACTGTTCACTATTTTCCTTTGCTGGGTGGAGCGTTTTTGTTCTAAGCAACCCCATTTTCACCTGTGCTTTTATTTCTATGGTTTTGGAAGCAAACCTATCACTCAGACAAAGCAGAGAGCCATTATTCCCCAGTGTCTTCTGGTGGTTTTATGGCCTATTGCCTCAAGTTTGATGCTGGGCCATTTTGTGTTAATTGTTTTTTTGTCTGAAGTAAAATGAGGGCTCGATTTCATTCTGCGAGTGCACGTCCAGTTTTCCTGGCATACTCAATTAAGAGACTGAACTTTTCTAATTGTATAGTCTTGGCTCCTGTGTCAAAATTCTTTGGCTGCTCATGCATGAATTCATGTGGGGGGCTTTTAATTCTATTCCATCATTTAATGTGTTTGTCTGTATGCCAGCACCATACTGAAATCTGTATAAGCCCTTAAGAAAGGGCTAATTAAGTGCTGTACATTAGGAAAGATAATTTTAAAGGCCTATTTAATATACTACTTTCAATAGTGGCTATCGCAAGTATGTTCGGTCAAAGTAATTTGTGCATTGTCCTTCGAGGACTATGACCATGAGTCATGAACAAAGTTAGGGACCACCAAAAAGGCCTAAAATACAGCAGAGGGAGAGCAAGTGAAAATGATACTCACCTGTTACACATTAATCTGTGTGTTTTTATACAATTCAACCCTCCCCGAAACTCTGAATGGCAAGAATCACAAATGGTTTGTAGATGCAAAGAAACCAAAATGTGTGTATTTGAAATAGCATCCAGAAGCTGTCTGTCTGTGCAGGCAGGAGATTCTGTGATCTCCTAACCACAGCACCTGAAAAGAAGACCAGCTGTCCTTTTACTACCGGGAAGATTCCTTAGCCATGGATCTTACTTGGGATATTGGGGCGTCTTAGTTGTCAGAAGAATATGTCCTTCTGATTTTCACCCTCCCCATGCCAGTCCCTGCTCTCCTCTCTCTCCTTTTGCTAAGTCTCCTTTGACCCTGCAAGCCATCTCTTCTCTGACTTTCACGATATGCACATTTCCGTTTCCTTCTCTTGCTCCTGCCCTCCCTTTAGATCTCTTCTTCATGTCTAAAAATCTCCTTTATACTTTCAGGTCCAAGACAGAGATGGAGAAATTCTTTAATCCTGACTTGGGGTTTCTACCCTGCCTTAGATCATTCAGTTTCTGGATTAAACACACAGACACACACACAGACACAGACACAGACACACACACACACACACACACACACACACACACAACCTTTACATTTATAAGCCTTAAATAGTACAAAATGTGGCAGTTGCCTACCCTCCACACTGTTACAATCTATTTTCCTATCAATAACCCCAAGGTTTTCCTTACTAGGTTTCATTTGGGCTGCTCTTAACTCCAATTGGCCAGCCCTCAGGGCCATGTTTGCTTTACTCCTAAGGCATGGTAGCTTCTCCTTCACATTCTTCTTCCTTGTGGTCCCTCTCCAACCCCCAAGCCTGGGAACCTAAACCCCACCTATGTCTCCTCTGCCCAGCTGTTAGCTGTTGGCAATATTTACCAATCAGAAATAACTTGGGGCCAAGGTGTACATGTCGACTCATTCATGTCTGCAACAACTAAGTTTTGGGTGTGTCCACACTTAGCATTACAGTAGAGAGAAAAGACAAAACCTTAACACAAACACCGTGTGTGTGTGTGTGTGTGTGTGTGTGTGTGTGTGTGTCTATATCTCTATCTCTCTATCTCTCTCTATCTCTCTATCTATCTATCTATCTATCTATCTATGTGTCTATATAAACTGAAATCTATGTTCTACTCATGAGAAAGTGTGATACTTGTTTTTCTGAGTCTGACTTATTTTTAATATGATAATCTCCAGTTCCACACATTTTCTTGTGAATATCATAATTTCCTTTAAAGCTGAACAAGATTTTATTAAGTGTATCTGCCACAGACACACAGGCTACTTCTCTATTTTGAGTATTGTGACAGTGTAACGATAGATAGGGACATTCAGGTATCTCTGGTGTACTGACTGAGAGTCCTTTGTGATGTGCCTAGGAGTGGTACAGCTGGGATCACATGGTAGTTCTATTTTTGGTATTTAGTTTTAGTTGGCGTACAGAATAACCATCTTCCTTATGGCATTTTCATGATACTTAATTTTGGTTCCTTCTCTCCTTGCTCCTATTTCCTCTCCACACTTGTTCCTTTTCTCCCCCGACATTCCCCTTTCTACTTCCACGTCACGTATGTTCTATTAACTTCCCCCACCCTGCTCTTAAACCTACATCACTCCTCTCTTACTTCTCTTTCTACGTCTACAACCTCTGCCCACATTCACTCTCACATAAGTACACATATGTAAAAAATAAGAAACTACTATCTACATATGAAAGCAGATTCATGGTGTTTGTCTGGTGGACCTGGGCTTTCCAATTGCATTCCGTTTCCTACAGACTCCATACTTTCATTATGTTATGGCTGAATAAAGTTCCACTGTGTATACGTCCCATATTTTTATTATCACTTCACTTGATGATAGGCATCTGGGTTGATCCTATGTCCTTGTTATTGTGAACAGCAGCAATGAACATGGATATAAAAGTGTCTCTGAGGTAGGAGAATCTACCATAGCAGCCTCAAAGGTTTGCAGTCCACCATCACTATAAACCTCCTCTTTCTCCATATTGAAAGAATATTTCTTTCAAAACTGAGTTCTGCTGGAGAGATAGCTCAGCAGTTAAAACCACTGACTGTTCTTTCAGAGGTCCTGAGTTCAATTCCCAGCAACCAATCACATGGTGACTCACAACCATCTGTAATAGGATCCTATGCCCTCTTCTGGTGTGTCTGAAGAGAGTGACAGTGTACGAACATACATAAAATAAATAAATAAACAAATAAACAAATAATGAGTTCTGAAATTTTCACTCCAATGCCTACACACCCCACATACAATTTTGCAAATGTTGTGGAAATCAAAACTTAGTGTAATGGGAAGACAATTATTTTTCTAGAAAAGTTGATGATGCCATTATTTTTGCAGTCTCTTTTAAAACTTGTGGAATTTCGGTACCTAAAGTAATTAATTTATTTTTACACATATTCTTCCCAAAGCCTATCTTCACGTATTGAAGAAATTAAGCAACCTCAAGTGATGAATAAAGAAAAAAATGATATATTTACACAATGGAGTATTACTCAGCAGTTAAAAACAAGGACATCATGAAACTTTCAGGCAAATGGCTGGAACTAAAAATTATCATCCTGAGTAATGTATTCATTTATAAGTAGATATTAGCTATAAAGTAAAGGATAGCCACGCTATAATCCACAGACACAGAGATGCTAAGTCACAAGGAAGTCTCAGGAAATGATGCATAAATCTCTTTGTGAAAGGAAAATAGAATAGACATCACTGGTAGATCAGGCTGTGGGCTGGGGGGGATGGTCTCTGGGTACAGAACAGGAGAGATCACGTTGGGTGAGGATGGAGGAAGAATTCTAGGAAAGACAACTGAATTGGGAGCCATCTTTGGAACAAACAATGGAAATTCCTAGTGCACGGGAAACTCCCAGGAATTCACAGGGTGTCCCTAAGTTAAGACTCCCAGCAATGAGAGATATAGAGCCTGAACTGGCTCTCTCTTATAACCAGGGCAGACCTCAGTGGGGGGATTAGGACACCAACCCAGCCACAAAACCCCAGATCTACAATTTGTCCTGCTCACAGATGTGCTAGGGTAAGGGAAGTGTAGAAATTGTGAGGTCACCAACAAAATGACTGTGCCAGCTTGAGCCCCATGCCATGAGAAGGAGCCAACCCCTGGCACTGCCTGGAGGACCAGGACCCAGAGGCTTGCTATCCCAGAGATCTAGGGTAGAAAATGAATTCTAATGATATTCTGCTAGATTCATAATTTGGTGCCTAGCACAATTGTCATCAGAGAGGATTCACCCAGCAACTGATGGAAACAGATGCAGAGACCCCCCCAGCTAAACATTAGGCAAAGCTCAACTTGGAGAATCCTGAAAAAGAGGAAAGGAAGGATTTTAGGAGTTAGAAGGGTCAAGGATGCCACAAGAACGGAGTCAACTCACTTGGGTTCATAAGGGCTCATCGAGATTGAACCAACAACCAGGGAACCTGTATGGGACTGACCTAGGTCTACGGCATATATATTACAGTTGTGTAGCTTGGTCTTTTTGTGGAACCCCTAACAGTGGAAGTAGGGGTATCTCTGATTCTTTTGCTGGGTTTTCGTTGCCTTTCCTCCTACTGGATTGCCCAATCCAGCCTCCATATGAGGGGAGATGCCTAGTCTTACTGAAACTTGATATGCCATGGTTAGTTGATATCCATCAGAGGCCTGCTTTTTCTGAATAAAAATGGGGGAGGAGTGGATGGAGGGAGTGATGGGGAGGGACTGGGAGGAGAGGAGGGAGGGAAAAGTGCTGTTGAGATGTAAAAAAAGGAAATGAAATAAATATATTTATATATCTTATTTAATAAATTTAATATATTATATAGCAAAAGAGTGAAAAATGAAAAAGAAATTCAATTTGAAAGTTGCTTTCTCCTTCTTTTTTTAAAATTAAAACTCTAAGGGAAGCCTGGGGGTGTGACATTCTTTAGCGAGGTGTCTTGTTGCCTAATCCTCCATCTCACCCTTGTGGTAATATGTAAAATGACTGAAGGGACCTGGCTTGTCAATACCACAGATATTCAGACAAATAGCACAGACCCTACTGAAGACAAATGGTGAGTGCAGTGGTTTGAATATGCTTGGCCCAGGGAACGACGCTGGTAGGAGGTGGGGTCTTGTTGGAATAGGTGTGTCACTGTGGGGTTGGACTTTGTGACCCTCCTAGCTGCCTGGAGACAGTCTTCTCCTGGTTGCCTTCATAACAAGATGTAGACCTCTCAGCTTCTCCAGCACCATGCCTGCCTGGACGCTGCCATGCTTCCTGCCTTGATAATGATGGACTGAACCTCAGAGTCTGTAAGCCAGCCCTAATTAAATATTGTCCTTAATTAAAGTTGCCTTAGTCCTGGTGTCTCTTCACAGCAATAAAATCCAAGTTACAACAATAGGATGCTATATAGTTTTAGAATATTTGAAATTTTCTTATGACTTCATGCCATAAAGTATCATTTAATTAAAACATAAGAACTGCCTAGTGACCTCAATGAATATACCCTCCAGTATTCTGAAATTTATAATGCTTCATATCTTAGTTATGATATCATGGTATGCCTTTTCTCCTTAGCTATAGAAATAAAAATTTTTTTAGCAGTAATAATATACATTAAATCCTTCCGTATCTATATGGCTAACAATAGACGCCTTAAATATTCCAGGATATTACCAGTGTTCTTGGTTAATATGCAGAACTTAATTGTAAGATCCTATCATTGAAAACATCCTATAGTTGAATCATAACACATGGATTAATCAAGCTGGTCCTGAGCTAGAAGCTTCATTCCTATTAGTACCACACTGCTGAGAAGTGTTATACGTGCTACTGAAGGAGAAAATAATCACCAATGTTACATAGCTATTAACACTTTAGGCTACAGTAATGACTGGCCTGGCAAGGCAGGTACATTAGTGCAATACTGGTGTGGATGTCATTGGGGTAGACAACCACTTCTTCTTTGCATTGAAGTCCCATCCCACAAGACGAAACCCATACCTGGCACCATTTATTGTGGCAAGAATCTATGGCAGGTCACAGGCCCTAGGGGAGAAGCCACTGCTATTATTCTGTTCATTATACACAACATTAAACTGACTTAATGATTTACATTATACCCATAGATTGATGCATCCCGCAAATTTCATCACAGAAGTTTTTATTTGCAGTAGTGGGTTATTAATGCAGACTCAACACTGTCCAAGGTGCAGAGACTAGGGCACTGTAGAATGCTCAGCCCTAAAGAGAATATAGTAACAGAACCACTTCCTCCCAAAGCTCGGGGAAAGAACCTAAGAGCCAGAGGCAGTGGATGAATACTAGAAGTCAGTGTCTTCTGCAGACAGCAAAGCATCTATATCTAAGAACTCAAGGTAGTTGTTAGAGCATGTACCAGGACTGTGAGAGCCCAAGCAATGACAAATCCATGGATGAAGAGAAGAGATGGACAGTAAATACCACCCATCCCTAGCTGAAATCCCAAAGTGGATTAAAGAGAGGTCCCATCCCTAGCTGAAATCCCAAGATGGAGAAGAGATAGACAGGAAGTCCCACCCCTAGCTGAAATCCCAAGATGGAGAAGAGATAGACAGAAGTCCCACCCCTAGCTGAAATCCCAAGATGGAGAAGAGATAGACAGGAAGTCCCACCCCTAGCCAAGAAGCTATTGGCAGCGGTTAGCTGCTGAGCAAGGGAGGGTCAGTTTTCCCTAAGAGAATGCCTCTAGTAAATTGACCATGCTCCAGTGGAAGACCACATGTCCAAGAATATGTGAGCAGCAAAGATTAGGTTTGACATGTTAAAAATAAGTATACATAAAGTTGGGTGGATAGGAAAGGGGATTGGATCTGAGGATATCTGAGAGGTGGCAATGATCAAAACACATTGTATAAAATCTCAAAGAACTAGTAAAATTATATCTGTATATATTAGGCTGAAAATCTGAGGGGGAGTAAAAAGGAAACAGCATAAGCTGAGGGAAAAATAAACAATGTCACATTTATAACACTTCATTTTTTGTCCATGTATTTTTTTAAATAGCTAGATGAATATGTCAGTTAAACTCAGTTGTTTGAGTTCTTAACATATCAATTTTAATTATACCTCAAATTAATCATGTATGACCTTCTGCACAATTCTTTCTTAAAAAGAAGTAACCTTGTGTGTAGTTGCTTGTGCCTAAAATCCTAGCACTTAGGAAGTAGAGGCAGGAGGATTATGAGTTCAAACTTACCTTCTACGACAAAGTGAGTTCAAATCCACTGTGGGCTACATTAGACCCTGAATCAAACCAACCAACAACCAAACAAACAAATGAACAAGCAAATCTTACAAAGAAAAAAAAAGAGATGACCTCTCATAATACCAATCTATATTTGAAAAAAACTGTGTTGGGAAATTTAGGATTTTGAACATGAACAGGCTCTGTTAATATCAATTACTAGTAAATGACAGAAATAAAAATGGAGGGCAGAAGTTGGATCTTGGGTTCATGCTTTCCCTCCAATTATGGGATTATTTTCAAATATACCATTATTTTCACAGGACAGAATTTACAACGTTCATGACGTCCCTGAGTTAACCCATCCAACACAGATGAAGTCCACAAGTAGCTAGGAAGTAGCAGTCCAATTGATAAACTTCCCCAGTCCACAGAAACTGAGCTATAACAGGTCCCATTAACTTTGTTCTGAGCAATGATTAATGATTCAGGGTAGTGACAAATCCAAGCTAATATAGATAGGGAGCTGTTATTTTCCTCATCCTCCAAAATTTGGCTATCATTGAATAAACATTCCCTTCCTTGGAAGCCTTCCTTCTCCCCCACACTGGTATGCCAGCAATGTCGCCAACACTCTATAGAAGGATATAGAAGGTATGCTAGCCTGACCTAGTGCCCCAACCTTCAAAGCAGATGTTCTGTACATGTTACTGTTAATTCAATCTCCCCAACATACCCATCCGCATTCACAATTCTTTTGCTCACAAGATATTTAAACTTTCTAAAACTAAAATAGCAATTTAGAGCTAAACGTTCCCCACATGGACACATGTAGGGGGGCATGAGAATTGGCTCCAGGAAAAAGACCGTCATTCCTGTCTACGGAAAGAAGCCATTATGGCACGGAGTTTGATAAGCAGTGCCATGAACTCTGAAAAAAAAGCATTTTTTGTTAAATGTGAAGAACAGACTTGAACTAACCAAAGCTGGGTCTCAGTCACACAGCTCCAAAATTCGACAGCACTGAGAGACAGACTGTCACCAGCAATGAGTGTTCATGCTGACAATTGTGAACTTGTCCCCCTGTAGTCAAACCTCCGTGAGGAAACACATCACAGTCAGAATTTGCTTAGGCAGATCATGAGGGCCTCTGTGAACCAAGTCGTAAACGTATATATCAAACTTTCAGTGGGAGACCCTGAGCTTCCCAAGGATTTCAAAATTTAATGACATCTGTATTTGTAAGCCCCACCCCAAGACTCGCTGAGGCATTAGTTAGAATTATATGGAACTGAGCAATTGTTTTCTGGTTCATATAAGACACAGAGGGTCGCTGAAGCACAATTTTAACTAAAAGATGATTCCTGTCCAAATAAAAGTTCTGAAGCTATGCTTGGCGGGATAGCAGAAAAATCCCAAATACAAACAAGTCCAAGAGGTGTAGACAGAATAAAAACCAGCTTTCAAAGCTAGAACCTGTCAACTGACTCAAAACCATATAATAACAGGCAACCAACAGATTGGGAAAAGGTCTTTTCCAAACCTACATCTGACAGAGGGCTAATATCCGAAATATACAAAGAACTCTAGAAGTTAGATTCCAGAGAGCCAAATAGTCCTATTAAAAATGGAGTACAGAGCTAAACAAAGAATTTTCAGCTGAGGAATGCTGAATTGCTGAGAAGCACCTAAAGAAATGCTCAACATCCTTAGTCATCAGGAAAATGCAAATCAAAACCACCCTGAGATTCCACATCACACCAGTGAGAATGGCTAAGATCAAAAACTCAGGTGACAGCAAATGCTGGCGAGGATGTAAAGAAAGAGGAACACTCCTCCATTGTTGGTGGGATTGCAGACTGGTACAACCATTCTGGAAATCAGTCTGGAGGTTCCTCAGAAAATTGGACATTGAACTACCTGAGGACCCAGCTATACCTCTCTTGGGCATATACCCAAAAGATGCTCCAACATACAACAAAGACACATGCTCCACTATGTTCATAGCAGCCTTATTTACAATAGCCAGAGGCTGGAAAGAACCCAGATGCCCTTCAACAGAGGAATGGATACAGAAAATATGGTACAGCTACACAATGGAGTATTACTCAGTTATCAAAAACAATGACTTCATGAAATTCATAGGCAAATAGATCGAACTAGAAAATATCATCCTGAGTGAGGTAACCCAATCACAGAAAAACACACATGGTATGCACTCACTGAGAAGTGGATATTAGCCCAAAAGCTTGAATTACCCAAGATACAATCCACAGACCACATGAAGCTCAAGAAGAAGGATGACAAAAGTGTGCATGCTTCACTCTTTCTTAAAAGGGGAACAAAAATACTCAGAGAAGGGGATATGGAGGCAAAGTTTGGAGAAGAGTCTGAAGGAACAGCCATTCAGAGCCTGCCCCATATGTGGCATACACACACACACACACACACACACACACACACACACACACACACACACACACACACACACAGCCACCCAAACTATATAAGATATAAGATGGATGAAGTTCAGAAAGGCATGCTGACAGGAACCAGATATAGATGTCTCTTGAGAGACACAGCCAGATCATATCAAATACAGGGGCGAATGCTAGCAGCAAACCACTAACTGAGAATGGGATCCCTGTTGGAGGAATTAGAGAAAGGATTGAAAGAGCTGAAGCGGCTTGCAACCCCATAAGAACAAGGCCAACCAACCAGAGCTCCCAGGGACTAAACCACTACCCAAAGACAATACAAGGATTGACTCATGGCTCCAGCTGCATATGTAGCAGAGGATGGCCTTGTTGGGCACCAATGGAAGAAAAGCCCTTGGTCCTGCCAAGGTTGGATCCCCAGTGTAGGGGAATGTTGGGGGGGGGCAGGAAGAGGGGATGGACATGGAGGGGAACACCCTTCTAGAAGAAGGGGAGGGGGATGAGACAGGAGGCTTATGTCTGGGAAACTGGGAAAGGGAATAACATTTGAAATGTAAATAAAAAAACCAATAAGAATATGTTTTTTCTTTTTTAAAGAATTATACCGGAGATACCGAAGAGCTGGACTGATGGCTCAGTCAGGAAAGTACTTGTTACATAAGGACCTAGCTCCCTCAGAAGTGATCTAAAAGAATTCCTTTAACACCAGTGCTGAAGAGGTAGAGACAGGGGGATTGTGGGCTTGCTGGCCAGCCAGGTGAGATCAGCAAGTTCAGACTCATTGAGAAACTTCATCTCAAAATAAAAGGCAGAAAGCAATTGAAGAAGACAGTTGGCTTTACCTCCACACTCACGTGTACACACACACACACACACACACACACACATTACACACATTTATGCACATACATAACACATGCACACACACATACTCATCACACACACACACACACACACCTTCCATACATGAACACACACATATAAAATAATGTATACACACACTTATATGCATAAACACAAGCAGTACCAGTTTCGTGAGCTCTGACATCTGGTATTGGACAGGCCATACTGTACAGTCATTCAGATGTCCTCTAGCAAATATATAGAAATCTTGTCCATAAGGACCAGCATACTGTGCTCTCGAATAACAATCGTAGATTGTATCTCGTGCCCTGTGTAGTCTGTCTCTACCCATCACAACCATTATGAGATTTCACAGATACAAAGCATTTGTACAAAGAACGTCAACTGCCTGACAGGAATTAGACCCATAAAGAAACATCCATGTAGTATTGCCTCTGTGAGCAATTACTTCACATGTCAAAAGAGAAAAGGGAAAAGAAAAAAGAGTTGGCTGCCTTAAAGTGTTGGGTAGAACAAGCCAGTGCGTGTAGCTGGGGCTCTGACTTCTTTCTGAGGTAAGATCAGGTACAAGCAGTGGCAGAAGTTGACATGGCTTTTCATGCCCACTTCTCTCCACACACGGTTTCAGATGGATGGAACAATCTCTTCAGTCACTGCCAAAAGACTTTTCTAAGATGCTTTGTGGTGTAGAGTTGCTAGGGGACATGGAGATTCAAAATAAATAGTTCTTCCTTGTTTAAAATGTGTACAACCCACACTCAGTGTTTGTGCTTGGGATGATCCAAGTCCTTGAGGCTGGCGCTGCATGGCATGCCTCAATGCATCTTTGGCAAAACCGGATTCTTTACTTAATTTCAAATGTGTTAGAAATGTGCATATAGCTATTCTTTGAAAACATTCTAAGAATATAAGGAATGCTTTTTTTCCTGACCATTCCCTAAGGGCTGCTTAACAGGGATTTGAGAAGCCATAGAGATTTGCAGCCATAGCGAGCAATGAATCATGGAGAGCATCCAGATGCCATCTCTCTGCTGTTTCCAGGGCTCAGGCTGTGGTGAACATGGGACAATGATTCTCAGTCTCCCTAGTCATCCCTGTCGATGCTGAGGGTGACTTAGAACTTTTGGCACTGTGTCACCAGATAAAAACCTGCCAAGGAATCCTGTTTGTTCTGACATATCTGCTTCCTTCATAGCCGGAAGCAAATGAACAAGTTACCAAGGACCTGTGTGACAGCAAAGTCCATGTGGATCAGTATAGAGCAGGGAGATGGGACCATTGTCATCAAGGTAGACAACAAAGAAAATGGTATTTAGGATATTTCTCTGGGCTCCTCTTTGGGTACCATGATTAAGGAACCTAGTGGGGTATAGCATGACATAGTGTCATGTAAAAATAAAGTAATGTAGGATGGGCTAGATGGACCTATAGTCCATTTAAGAGATTTCTTCTGGTTATCTTTATCTCCTTTAGTAGAAAAGGCTTAGTTGTTCCCAACGTACCTACCTTGAGTTGACTTGTCTTGGCACCAGAAGGATTGTGTAACTGGGACATTTCTCTGCCATGTCATAGCCTCTGCATTTTCTCCTCCTTCTGTCCTTGCTCATATGGGAATCCTTGATGAATACTGACTGACTATAATGATCCCAGTGGCTTGAAATATTATTTTTTCCCCTCATTCCCAGTTGAACACAAATTCTGAATCTATCAAAAGTTTTTCTTCTCTCATCTCTAAACCTTATGGCCCCAGGCTTTAAAAATAGACTGAATGATTGCACAATTTAAGCTCGAGGATGATTCAGAAACCAGGGAGCCTATCTCTAAGAAAAGGAGCCGCGTGTACTAGTAAACAGACTGCCTGTTTCACGGAGATTTCCACGTATACATTTTACCCTTGGGTAACTAGCAACAATCCCGTCATGCTTTAGAAATTCATTTTTATTCCATTTTCTTGCTCCAATATTCTGACATTCCCAGGTATTCTCACTGATTAAAGTAAAATTACTTTGTATTTGATGTACTTGACTAGGTTCCAACTTATTGTTCTTTCTAACTGTTTGCCATGTATTTCAAGTAATAACTTTTCTTTGCTTGTCACTTTGCTTTGTTCCTGACACAGGTGTCAGGAAGAAGAAAAACTCTCTCTCTCTCTCTCTCTCTCTCTCTCTCTCTCTCTCTCTCTCTCTCTCTCCTCTCTCTCTCTCCCCCTCTCATTATTTATGTATGAGTACACTTGTAGCTGTCTTCAGACACACCAGAAGAGGGTGCCAAATACCATAACAGATGAGTCACCATGTGGTTGCTGGGAATTGAACTCAGGACCTCTGGAAGATCAATCAGCACTCTTAGCCATTGAGCCATCTCTTCAGCTCCCAAAGAAAGACTTCTTTTTTTTTTTTTTCTTTTTCGGAGCTGGGGACCGAACCCAGGGCCTTGAGCTTGCTAGGCAAGTGCTCTACCACTGAGCTAAATCCCCAACCCCAAAGAAAGACTTCTTTATTGAGCAATAAAAGCCTGTGGTGCCTAGAAAAGGATGCTCCTTTGCTGCAGATGGAGTTACCGGTGATTGTGAGATACCCATAAGGATGCTGGGAACTGAACTCTGGACCTCTGGAAGAAGAGTGAGCTTATATGTTAGTGTAAAGAGAACAAAGACAGACTACAGAAGTGGCTCAGTGATTAAGAGCATGGATTACTTTTGCAGAGGACCGGAGTTCGGATCCCATCATCTACAGTGGGTAACTCCTAACTCCCTTAACTCAAACTCCTGGGTGATACAATTCCTTTGGTCCCTGTAGACACAGGGATACACACATACACATGATTTAGAAAATGATAATACCTGGTTAAAAAGAGAAAACAAAGACAAGTGACCAAGTGAAACAAATAAGCACCTTGGTAATAATATACTAGATAGAAACTAGCTAGAAACATGAAGCAATGAGAGAAAAAAAAAACAGAGAAGGATGGATGAGGGAAGAGGTTGGTGGTCGGTTATAATTCAGAATAGTATTATGTGGGAAACTGAGCTGAGCTGATGCTCTTCCTGTACAGGTCAGGATGAATACGAGAAGAGAAATATCCCAGAGTTCCTGTGGAAGCAGAATGGTGCGGCCTAAGTAGTGTTGCATGTAAGGATCCTGAAATAGGGATGTGTATGCTATGCTTGGGAAATACAAAGACTCTCTTACCTACATATTATGTCAGCATGAAACAAAGATACAGAAGCATATGGACACTGTTCAGCCCCTCTCTTGGAACTGCCTTCCTAGGGTAGATGCAAATAAAGTCACTGTACCACGGACTTACTGTTATCTGGACGAGAGATCTGTCTTGGGAATATACATTTTAACACTAATAAAAAATGCAAATTTACAGCAAAGGACAATCGTGTGGTGTGTGTTTTAATGTGCCTGCATTTGCAGACTTCTACGGGCCTTGAGTTATCTCAGAAGAATTTGCTAAAGTTCATGGTGATTAATAAGAATGATTTAATAGAGCATTTGGCAGCTGTTAGCTGGCTGAAAATATAAGGGATTATTTTTATTATTAAAGAAATGGAATTTATAAAACTGGCTGCCATGTTTTGCTAGCCATAAATTTCACAGGTACTTTTTAAATGTACAGCATTTATTTGTAATTTAAAGATGCCTTCCCCTTCATTGTATCTTAAATGGAAACATTTTTATTATTTTCTTTAATACATTATGTTTACCATAAGGATCAAGTCTTCTGGCACCACAACCAAATTAAAAAAAAATAAACTAAGGACACATCTCGTATGTTCATAAATTTTTATTGGGGATAGACTAGGATAATCTTTCTAGTTAGCAATGTTACCATGAATATCATAAATGCCAGATGAAATATATATACATATACACACACAAATATATATATATATATTTGTCTGAAGAAAGATAATAATAAAAAGAAAAGAGAGTTGTGGCAAGGGAATATATATATATTTATATATATATATAAAACATATATATGTAATTTATAATAAAATCACTACTATATTAGTTACTTTTGTGGCAAAAAGTATCTGATGTAAAGAATATAAGAATGGAAGGGTGATTTCGGCTCATGGTTCCTTTGGCTCTTTTGGTTCATAGTTGTCTGCTCTATGTGTTTGGGAAGATGATGGAAGTGAGAACATGTATTAGACAGCTGTTCACAGATCAATGGATGAAGAGAAAAGAGAGAGGAAGGGGGCATAAGACCAAGAATATACAGTCCTTAAAGGTCAAACCCTACTGATTACTTTCTGCAGCGTAGCCTCATCTCCTGAAAGTTCACCAGCCTTCCCTCTCCACCCCTTATATCGATAGCAATACCCAGTGAGTGACGGCATTCAGACATGAACCTTGTGGGAGACCTTTCTGATACCAACCTTAACAATAGCAGGCAAATCCTCTGTGTTTACCTACACACTGGGAGAAGACCTTAGCATAGAATTTTAATAACACAAGATATGCTTATGCTTTTTATTATTGATTATTTTATTGACTTACATTCCTAATGTTGCCCCCCCTTCCAGTCCCCCTCTCTGATTATTCCCCCCATCTTCCCTCCCCTTTGCCTCTGAGAGGGTATTCCTCCCTGGCTTCTCCCCTCCCTGGAGCATCAAGTCTCTATAGGATTAGGCTCATCCTCTCCCACTGAGACAGGACAAGGCAGTCTTCTGCTACATACGTACCTAGGATCTCAGCCCAGACTGCATATGTTCTTTGGTTGGTAGCTTGGTCTCTGGGAACTCTGAGAGGTCTGGGTTAGTTGACACTGTTGATCTTCCTACGGGATTACTCTTTCAGCTCCTTCAATCCTTCCCCTAACATAGGGGTCTTTGACCTCAGTCCAATGGTTGGCTGTGAGTATCTGCATCTGTCTCAGTCAGATGCCGGTAGAGTTTCTCAGAGGACAGCCATGCTAGGCTCCTGTCTGCAAGCACAACAGCATCAGAGACAGGCTTGTGTTTTAAGATGAAACAAAACGTGGATGTAAATTTACAGATAAATGTAGGCCTCAACAGTGAGAAAGGTAAAGGACTAGCAAAATGTCAGCAGCTGACTGCTTTGGGGGGGGGAGGGCTTAGACTATGGCATCATATTTCACATCCTGATTGTTGATACTTGAATCTACGATATTAGTCAAAGGCACACATCCCACCCTCTGCTACTTGAATGGTCTTAGCAACATTGCAAACTGTTGACTTAACGACATACAACAATTCTTTTCTCTGAGCCTTGTCAACAAGGGATGATGTCATAATGTCCCAGCAGACAAGGAAGCTGCTAATAGGTTGACAAGATTAAGGAGCTGAAGATCACGTCCTTGAAGCAACCTTCGGACTACAACCTACAGAGCCCCCATGTCTGCATCCCCATACCACCCACACTTGGAAGATGCAGTTTCAGATAACTGTGACTTAACTGACCTCCTGGCTTTCTCATCTGACTTTCCTGGCTATCTCAAAGTCACCAAAGTGGACACACACTTGAAAACAAAGCATGTGCATCTTTCTGATCAGGTTTGCCATTGCACTGTAACTGGTGAAAAGCTGAGGAGATGTGTTGTCATACAATTGGCTACATGCTTGAATTGAAAGATTTATAATGAGCAAGGGGGCCATGTTGGGCCATCTATTTCCTTGCCTGTTCAAAGGAAATTTTCATATAAGACTGCTGGGTTCTAGTTTCTATAAAAGGCCTGGTTGGGAAAGGGTTGGAAATGACACCAGCATCTCAATTGTAAATAACCACTGGCACCCCCTTGTAGTGACTTTACTTCCACTACAAACACATGACCTCATCATGAGCATCCCGTGGAAGCATTGCTTCAAGACTGGAGTGCCTCATCACCATTCATCAGCTCTCTGCTCCCACCATGTGCTTCCAGAGAACAGACAGCACCCATGGTGAAACAGACCGGACATGCTTCTCTCATTCCCAGAATGCTCTAGCATCTTTGTCCCTTATTTCTTGTCCTCATGGGAGTACCACAGCTGCAATCTTCAGTTTCAGCTGCCTCTGTTGAGTGAGCTTCCCCTTGCCTTCAAGCTCAAGTTCAGTGTCTGGAGCAGCTCCATGGCCACATTATTAGCAAGAATTTCTTCGTTGCCAACTTGTCCATTTTTACCATTTTCTGGAGTAAGTGACAGATATATAAGAGTCTCTGCCACCAAAAATAGAAGCCGCGATCTAAGTTGCCCAGCCAAGACCGTGCACTAGATAATAATTTATGTCTTTAACAGTAGTCACCACGGGCCTTCAGAAGGTCTACTATTGAGTTCTTATCAGACCAACTACAGAAATAGGAGTTTCGTTTCCTGTTATTGCAGTCCTCGTGGAGTTGGAGAAATGCTCCTGGTTTCCTTTCATAAAGTTTTCTTTCTAAAACAATCAAGACTGTAGTAAACACTGACCCCAGGAAAAAAAGGTTCATTTAATGAATTTCCAGTAATGCCTGCACTCTGAGCATTGTTTTCGCCCTAAAAGATATGAAAGTTTAATTATGAATGTCACAGAGGCATTCCATTTGCTTCAGTCCCTCATATTGTCACCAGAGATTTCCCATAGCCAGGGGCTGCTGTGCCCAGAAGAAATGGCTGGGCAGACCCCTGGGTGTCTGAGGTGTTTGCCCCAAAGTTTCAACTTAGAAACAAGATAACCAAAGCCTATTGCACTGTCCAACACTCGGAACGTGTTGAAGAATTAGACATTTTCCACTATTGTTTTTAGCTCTGTTTTTCCCAGAACACAGTCTGAGAGTCCACTTTTAAGCTCTTAGAGCCTAAAAGTGCTATGTTGCCTTGGCTGTTTCCCTGGCTCCTCTTTTCATTTCCGGCTTCTTCCTTCCTTGGTCTTTCAGCAGAAGATGAAAGATGCTATGAGCCCACTTCATTCAGATCTCTTAAATGGATTCAAAGTTGACTTGAGAGCCTATACTTGGAGATTTATCCATCCATATGGTCTTTCCCTTCTCTGTCTGGAGTTCATGTCTAGATTTTTATTTACCTTCTTCCTCCTCTTTCTTTCCCCTCTGACTGATCTTTAATTCTTTCTGTGCTGGGAATTGCTACCCCTGTACTACCTTCATTTCTTAGAGTTTTGAGACAGGGGCCTTCTGATCCTTCTTCCTCAGTCTCTTGGATGTGGAAATTATAGTCATGCATCACTGTGATTGGTTACACTGGGATTTTTCTTGTTTGCTGTGACGTCCTGCCACTTGGTATTTATATAATTCCTACTTTCCCGTAGAGGCATTCTTTGTCCTTATCCATGGTTTCTCTATTTCTCTCCCTTCTTTCCTTACTAAGTCCATTCTCATCCAGTGTGTCTTTATCTGGTATCTATGTCTTAATATTGAATGCCAATTAATGTATATCATCAATACACCGAAAGTCTCCAGAAAATACTGAATACAATAGCCACTCTATTGGGAGGAAGATCTCACCCATTTTTTTCCCTTCAATTCTTGTACTACAATGTAAACCATAAACTGTAAACGTTCTGATATTCACATTGGACTTAGCTGCTTCTCTTCGTGATCTGAAATTCTGTAGACAATCAAGTCCATCCTGCCTCTAAAAATCTTGCCCCTAATCTCCGGGAACTCAGGTCCTGAACTTCCTCTCTGGAGCATTAACCCATGTTTTGATAATTAGCTTGATAATTCAATGTGTCTAGAGTAGAGTTTAACAGTGTAACATGAGCAGACAGGGAGCCATCATTAGCTTTGACACCATTAACCTTGATACCACCTTAAATGTTTTTGGTAATGGAGGTGCTGTGGGTCTTCTTAGTGGCCCACGCTGGCCTTAAACTTACCATACTTCTGCCTCTGTCTTGTTAGTCTCAGGATTACTTGCACAGGGTCTAATTTTTTTTTTGGCATTATGATGTGAAATCTGCAAATATATGAGGATACATTCATTGTGATCTGGATGCAGGCCATCCAAGGAGCACAGGTTAGACATCGCCTGGTACAAGATTGCACTGCCACATCTGGTTTTTACATTCTCTTTAGCTTTAGTGCTCAACCTTCTGGTCCAGACTTCTTCCTATGGCATCTCATTTTCTAGGTCACTGGTTATAAGAACGGCATAGGTTCAGAGTTGCTGCAGGCTATCCGTGAACACAAATATAGTGACAGGTGTGTACTACTGACATACTCCAATCTCGTTATTTGGATTTAAGTTTGACCAAGCTAGGTTTCAATCATTTCTGACCAAATCTTGAGTAACAGTGTGTATTTGTCAGTTTAGGACTGTCTACCTAAGAACATGGTAGATCAGCTTGCTTCTAACTTGCCACATAAAACTTTATCAGGAGAGAGGGAGGCCAGTTTCTTTCCATGTTCTGTAGGTTTTCTTCAGGAACCCAGAAGGAAGACTGGGGTAGGCCAGTGATCTGAGGCAGGTTGGAACATGACGATGTGTAAGACTCATGATGAAGATAAAGAAGAGTTCATTATCAATTTTCTTCAGCTCCTCCATCATAATTTGTATTTCATTGAATTCCTCTGTGCTCACAAAGCGCCAAATAAATCCTCAGGTGAGAAGTTCCAGATTGGCTCATTGGAAACTTTCTCAGAAGGCCATGGAGACATCATGTGAGAAATGTCCACACTCACAGAATCAACTCAAGAAATTTGTCACCTCGCACAAAGCTTAAGTCCAAGTAGATGAAGGACCTCAACATAAAACCAGATACATTGAGCCTAATAGAGAAAGAGGGAAAGAGCCTTGAACTCATTGGCACAGGGGGAAGTTTCCTAAGCAGAACTCCAATGGCTCAAACTCTAAGATCAAGAATTGATAAATGAGACCTCATGAAGCTGAAAAGTTTCTGTAAGGCAAAGGGCATAGTCAATAAGAAAAATTGACTACCTATAGATTGGGAAAAAATCATCAATAACCCCAAATCTGATAGAGGACTAACATCCAAAATATACAAAGAACTCAAGAAGCTAACCACCAAAAAAACCCCCAAAAAACAAAAAACAACAAACAAACAAACAAACAAACAAAAAACCCAACCGGATCAAAAAATGGGGTATAGAACTAAACTGAGAATTCACAACAGAGGAATCTCGAATGGCTGAGAAGTATCTAAAGAAATGTTCAAAGTCCTTAGTGATCAGAGAAATGCAAATCAAAATTACCCCGAGATTCCACCTTCTACCAATCAGAATGGCTAAGATCAAAAACCTCAGGTGAAAACACATGTTGGCAAGGATGTGGAGAAAGAGGAACACTCTCCCTCCATTGCTGGTGGGACTGAAAACTGGCACAACCACTCTTGAAACTAATCTTGAGGTTCCTCAGAAAATTGAAAATAGATCTACCTAAAGACCCAGCAATACCACTCTTGGGAATATACCCAAAGGATGTTCCACCATGCCACAGGGCCACATGTAACACTATGTTCATTGTGGCCTTGTTTGTGATATTCAGAAGCTGGAAACAACCCAGATGTTCCAGGACAGAAGAATGGATAGGGAAAATGTGGTTCATTTACACAATGGAATACTATTCAGCTATTAAGAACAAGGACATCCTGAGTTTTGCAGGCAAATGGATGGAACTAGAAAATATCCTGAGTGAGGTTAGCTCAGACCCAAAAGGACATGCATGATATGTACTCACTACTAGGTGGATATTAGTCAAAGAAAAAATACAGAATACCTAAGATACAGTCCACAGAACCCCCTCCCAAAAAAAAAAAAAAAGCTGAAGGGCCCAAGTGAGGACACCTCAGACACACTTGGAAGGGAGAAGAAAGCAATCACAAGGGGAAGGGAGGGAGGAACCTGAGAGGGAAAGGGGGTGGGGGAGAGGGGAACATAATCTGGTATTGGGTCGGGGGTGGGGAAGGGGGGAAAGAACTGAAGCCCCCCCCCAGGGCCCGCAGAAAGAATGGAAGCAGGCAACTTCAGGAGGTAGGAGGTTGGGGGAGGGGCCCTCCAGAATGTCCCAGAGACCTGAGAGTTGAGAGACTCTCAGGACTCAAAGGGTGGGACCTTAGATTAAATGCTCTATGGTGAGGAGAGGGAATTTGTAGAGCTCACCTCCACTAGAAAGACAGGGCATCAAGTGAGGGATGGGGTTGCCTTTCCACAGTCGAAACTCTGACCCATAATTGTTCCTGTCTGGAAGAAATGCAGGGGTGGAAATGGAGAAGAACCTGAGGAAAAGAAGGTCCAGGGACAGGCCCAAAGTGGGATCCAGCTCAAGGAAAGGCCCCAAGGCCTGACACCATTACTGAGGCTATGGAGCCCTCACAAAAAGGGACCTATCAGGACTGCCTTCTGAAAGACCCAACAAGCAGCTGAGAGTCAGATGCAGATATTTGCACCCAACCAATGGAAAGAAGCTGCTGACTCCTGTGGTTGAATTAGGGAAAAGCTGGAAGAAGCTGAGGACGAGGGCCACCCTGTAGGAGGACCAGCAGTTTCAAATAACCTGGACCCCTGAGATCTCTCAGACACTTGACTACAAACCAGGCAGCCCAACACATACACAGCAGAGGACTGCGGAGTCTGGGTTCAGTTAGAGAAGATGCACCTAACCCTCGAGAGGCTGGAGGCCCCAGGGAGTTTAGAGGTCTGGTGGGGTGGGTGTGGAGGGTGGTGTGTGGGTGGGTGGGGGTGGGGATATCCTCATGGCAGGGGGGGGTGGGGAGGAGGTAGGGGATGTGGAAGTCAGAGGGTGGAGCTGGATGGGAACAAAATCCGGAGTGTAAAAAAAAAAGATTAAATAAAAGGAAGGGATATAAAAAGAGTTCTTTCCCTTCCAACAGCACTCTTTTATTTAAATTCTTTAAAAAGACATTAATTGTGTGTATGCTCATGCACACCTGAAGGCAAGCATGTCTGTGTATGTGCATGTGAGTCAAGCATGTCTGTATCTGTATATGATATATACATATATGTGTGCATGTGTACATGTATGTAAATGTACATGTACGTGCACCTGCACCTCCATATGTATATGTGTATGTACATGTACCTCCCTAGAGCTGGAGTGATAGGCCATTGGGAGCCACCTGATGTGGGTGCTGGGAATCGAACTCAGATCCTCTGAGAGAGCAGTATGTGCTGTTAACTACTGAGCCATCTCTCCAGCCCCCTGCCTTTGGATAAGCGGGGGGGGGGGGTGTTCCTGGAGCACAGAACATCTGTTTGCTGGGCAGTTGGGAAACATGGTTGTTGCCCAGTTAAAAACATCTCAAAAATCTCCGTTGGCTACCTCATCCCTGGTTGGGGGTGGGAGGAAGCTGTCTTAGCTGTCTTAACAACAGTAAAATTTATTCCTACATGAAAGATATTTAAGTACTTCTTTCAAGATGAGAAATAAAAATAAGCAAAACAAACATTGCCAGGGAGAAGATGAATCATGTGGCCTGACAATCAGGATTTTTTTTTTTTTTGCTTCCTTGGTGTCAACTGACAACACGTGGGAATTTTCAGTGATTGGCAGATGAAATGACTAACGAGGAATAGAAGCAAAGTTGTTCGCTCATGGTTGTAGTGGGGAATCCTACAGAATCCTTAATGGCTCTGAAAAGGAAGGAATTTTTATTACTAGTTGGAGATCTGTTGTTGAGGCCAAAACAAAAGCACAATCCCCGGTGTACCACTCACTGCGCTGTTAACAGTGTCTGACAGACCAGCCCATCTGAACTGTCATAAGCTGTTTGTGTCCTCACTGATATTTGGCTCAGGTGCCCTTTTCTTTTCCTCTTCCAAGGCAACTTCATATCCTTAATAAATGGTACCCAGGTTACACAAATTCAAATTTCAAGAATGAAAGCCCAATTCCAGTATGTTCTTACTTCTGTACCACAGGCTTTCCACACCGCAGACAATGTCTTAGAGGTATCTGTTCTAACACCCTCCTAGGCTGCCTTTACAATGCTAGAATCCACTTAGCCGAGCTTCTGCTGTTAACGCGAGAGTGCCCCATGCCACGAGAGAACTCACGCCGTGATGCCTTCTTTAAACTTGGCCTTTCATTTTACTTAGTAAAACTCTAAGAATCTGACCAATCCCCATCCCTTATAGCAAGACCAAGTTGTCATTCAAACCAAGAATCTGTAGATACGAGCACAAGAGAATATTACTGATCAGAAGGAGGGACTCTCTAAATATTCCAAAGAGAGTACCTCAGCTACAGAGTTCCAGTGTCTATACAAGGTTGGAAAGTGCTTTTCTTTAACCTTCGATAGTGTTTCTGAGTCTTCGCAAGCTTATAATAAGGTTCTGGCTGTAAGAGCACGTCCAGGCAAACTAAACCTATCGCAGTCTCTGGAAGGCAATGCAGGGAGACCCTGGACATTGTAAGTTTTTCTGGAGATGATGGACAGATTTGGGGGTAGTTGCTCTGTATATGTAGATATCATTGCTGGTTGTATCTTTATCATACACCTTCCTGGCATTACGCTGTTGTAGATGAGAACCTGCTCTGTTACCCGTGGCTGACTAAGAAATGGCAGGAGAGGAAAGAATTAACTTACTTAGCTAGGTCTCAGAACGAAGATCTTTGACACCATGCCCCTTGGTGAAGTCTGTTTTCACATTTTTTTCATCATCTTCTTGCCTGCTTTGAAAAGATTATAGGGCCCTTTAGGCCAGAGATGAGGAGTGGAATTTGATGCTTATATAATTAGGTATGGTTATCAAACTTGGACTAGCTGAAACTTGGCAAATAAATGGATGATTCATTCAAGAAGGGCTGGGCCTCCTGACATCACCAGCAGCCTCCATAGTCCTGGGTGCACATAGGCTGCTCTGTGGAATATTTTCACAATTATATGTTGATAATTCATAACTCTTGCGTCTAATTTTGTTTCCTAGGCTAGGAGGAAAGGTCTCTCCCTTGTTCTTATAAAATCTGAAAAAATAAATAGTACCAGTGGTATCTCAACGAGCCTCAAAGCTTATACTATGTTACAAACAAATGAAATAAATCGGCCATAAGTCACAGGGGCAGCAAAGAGAGAACAGCTTGTTTCATTGTATAAATTAACTCTGGCTAGGCTTGCTGAAGAGATGGTTACCGATAGGTAGGTATCTATCTTGCCCATGACCTTGAACTTGATGGGGAAATAGAAAATTAGTCCCAAGTTGTAGCAATGAAATGGCTGTAAAGTGACTTAGCGTAATTGCCTCATAGGAAAAGTACAAAGGTTTCAGTTTCCCATCATTTGCTTTTGAATGAGGGAAAAGGAAGTTTATTTGAGAGATAAGCTATTTACTGTAAGAATACAGAAGGGATTTAAAGGCAAACTTGTTGGCATGTGTAGGCATAACGTTTTTATGTATTATGCAAAGGTTATCCTTGTGCTATTCAAATGCTGATTTCTACGCCCTCCAATCTAGTTTCAATCCAGAGAGGGCATTGTAATCCTTAGGTCAAGAATCTTCTGTCTCAAGTTTGTGCAAACAATTCTTACCATTTATTTTCTGCCTCGTCAATAAATATGGATCACCCGATGGCTGGGCAGAAGATACAGTGGAAGCTTCCACCGGCTAGGGGGAGAAGGGGAGTTCATTTCAGATTGGCCATGAGGAGGAGAGGGTCTGAGAAAACACCATGGGAAGAGACATCTGAAGTAGAAAGAACTAGAACAATATTAAACACCAAGTCTCATGGGGATGGAACTAAGGAGTAGCCAGATTAGCATAGGGGTTATTATAGATCATTTAACTGCCCAGTGTTGAGGTGCAGCTCAATATAAATCTTGGTTTCTCTGTATGGTTATTGGGGACCAGGAAAGGTAAAGAAGTACAGATGCTAGATTCATTTACCACTCACATTTATATTAAAATGATTCATTTTATAGGTGTGGGCATGGGTATCAATAGCCTTGAAACACATGCCTTATTTTCTTGGGGTTTAAGGATGTTTTCCTTTACCAAAGGTGACCACCCAAATGCTCAAAATATAAACTAGGAAACCTTCTCAGTTATCTTTGCAATGGGTAAAAATGTTTTCTCTTTAAGAAATGCAAGACTTAGTCACTAAGGTACCAGCAAGGGGCAACCTTGGGAAAATTATCATTGAATCTTTAAAGGTGACTCACCATGATGGGAGTTAATTACTGTTATTACTTATAATTATTATTTTATGTCTACAATTTAAGGGGCTTCCAGAACTTTCTCATGCTGACAGCACCTGTCAGAGAAACATAAGGGGAAGAACATGTTTCCAAAGTACCAAGGGCTTCTGCAGCTTGCCTGAGGTCAAAAGTCACTGAGGGAACAGAAAGTGTACCCACAATATCGCTCCAAGATGTGTGAGCTTCTTCTAAAAAAAACATGTAGATTTAGCCACAGAAGGCTGCCGGCTACAAATACAAGCAAAGTCAGGAGTCCTACAGATGCCAGGGCTATACCCAGAATATAGTTTTCTGCCAAAGATACCAGCCTGTAATAATCAATAGCCAGTGACCTTTGACTTAGTGACCAAGTTGAGCCACCCAATAACCCAGACATGGCGGAGCATACCTGGCGGCCCAGAACTGGAAGATTAGTCCAAGTTCACCTTCCTCAGCTTCATAGCATGTCTGGGGGTGGCCTGGGTTACATAAGTCCCTGTAAACAAACAAATAAGAAAACTAATGACATAATCACAAAATGAAGAAGAAGATCCCCAGGAGGCACATGGAACACCATGGATACAGGATCAACTACCTGCTTTTAGTCAAAGTCATCAAAAATGTAAGAGGCTGGAGAATGCTTTTCTCCTTAGTGATCATTATTTTCATGATGCTTATCAATCATAATCACAAGGATTATCGATGATTCTTGATCATCAACTGTGGTCATCATAATTTCTATTGTATGATATAACCCTCTGCTTTTGCTAAATTGGAAGTTCTGGATTTCTGATAAAGTTTTCTTACCATAAGGGTATTGTCATTTGAAGAATTTTATAGTTTGTGAAGCTCATGTACCAAAAAGTCTTATTGGTTCTCGGTCTTTCATAAGAATGAAATAATATGAAGGTACGCTAGGGAACCTAAGAGAAAGCTAAAGACATGGCTCTCTTCTTTCACAGGAAACGCTTTGGAAAAGCCACATAGCCCAGGGTGAGTGAAGAGCCAAGACCTAGGAACAAAAGCAGCAATGAGGCAGCTGTCCCTGGCTGCTTAGACAACAGAAAGTAGAATCCAGGTAGCCTTACTCTAGAGAGGTGAAGAACATCTGAAAGTCTATGTAATTCAGAAGGCAGAGCCTGGGTTAGATCTCCAGGGTAATTGGCTCCTCTCTCTCCTACAGAGATTATCTGCTGGCAGAAGAACCTAATTCTTTGATTAGGAGAATTACAATAATTCTCCTCTAGCTCAGAAACTTTGGGGAAAATATTGTCCAAATGATATATTCCTTTTTGAGTGTGTATTTCTTTTTCATCCTCATTCTTGTCATTATGGGGGATGATCTTACTTTTAGTACATAACTCTTCATTTGCTTCCGTGGTATGATTTTCACTGACACAGGGGCAGTGTGTGAACATTCTTGAATATCAAAGAGGCATACAATGTAGTCAAATTAAAGTGAAAATTTGTAGAGATTTTGAAATTAGACACACACACACACACACACACACACACACACACACACACACACACACACACACACACACACACACACACACACACACCCCTCTACCCCACCACAGCTCTTCAGGATGAGGAAGCCAACAGTTCCACTGCTTATGAGCATGCTTTTTAGAAGGTAGGAGATCAAGAACATTGGTCTTAATTTATTAAAAGAACATAGAAGTGTCTGTAACCACGTAAGACATAAACAGTGAGCTCCTGAATGAGTATGTTTCCTGTCCTCCTTAGACATCACTAAGAGGTCTTTGACCCAGAAGCCCCCTACCAGCATCTGGGAACATTACAGACTCCCTCTGTTTTTACCTATGCTCCCTGTACTTTGTGACCCCATTTGTTTTTTATTGCCAACATCTCCTGGATCTCCCCATCTCCCCATCATCATAGTTACTATAATCAATGACTCTTAACCACCTCTCCTTCAGATGACCGAACTCTCACGTAGGCTAATTTTTTTGTTGCCTTCTGAGAAATGCATTCTGAAGCCAAAACAATTTCACTAAATGTATTCAATCCTGCTCCAAGAAGCCTAGTCTTTCCCCATTCCCTGTCACATGAGAGCAGAGGACCAAGCTATGAGCCACTCTTTTGCTGTCTTCTCAAAGTCTGCTTCTCTCTTCGGTCTGCGTTCCTTTTCAAAGCAAGATGCTTCTCACTTGTGAAAATCTTGCCCATTAATAAGGAATGACATTTTCATTAATTAAAGCTTTATATATCCTTCATTGGACTCCATAGAGCTAAGGATCTGTTCCTGCAACTCCATCCCCTCTAACTACGAATTGTTCTCTTTCAATATATTCAACCCCTACCCTGTCCACCCATTCTTCAATTTTAGTAAAATGATTTTCTTTTTCTGTTTTGCTTTGTAACTGCCAGGGTTTCTAACTCTCATGGCTTTACCAAAAGTATCTAAAGTGCTGTCATTATTTCACAGTCATTTCTTCTCTGAGGCAAAAATTCTGTGGAAGAAGTTTGCCAAGTCCCTGCCAACGTAAGTCATGGCAGCTAACAATCTGGGGAAAGCTCATTACTTGCATAACACAATAAAGGGTGATATGAATTGAAAGCTTGCTTTGGAAAACAGAGCCCGAAAGCCTGAGCTTCCCAGGACATAGAGAATGGGTGACATTGGGCTAGGCCACAACACCAATTTCCAATCTTTAGGATTTCCATTTTCCTGAAAGGTTAACAAAGTTCGTACTTATTGTACCAGTTGGAAGGGCATTGGTGTTTTAAATCTCTGAAAGTATTCATTTTGAAGTCTTGTTTATTTTGTTCACTTCATTGACAGGGCAAAAAAAAAAATCACACGTGTCAATGTGGGGTGGGGGTGGGGATTAAGATGTCCTACCAAGGACAGAGTTGGAGGAAATATTTTACTTGTATACAGAAAATTGTCTGCCACAATATAGTTTATAATAACCGTGACTGTTTTCTATGGCTGGACATAGTCATTTGGTCTCCAACATCTAGCCAAATAACTTTATTGACTTTTATGGCCTAGACCCGTATAAATTAATACAGAGCACTAATGTTCCACGGTACTGCCTTGTGTATGAGACAGTTGCTTTACTGCAAGCTTTTTTTCCTTCTACCTTAAGACATGCTCGGCATTTTCCTTCCTTTAGCTTTGCATTTAACTGGTTCTGTTCTTCCTGTCTTAGCCCATTTCATCTACATAAGCAGCAAGAGGAAAATCAGCCCCATGTGGTCCTTGAAGCCTTCCTTGATCTCTCTTGTCTAAAGAGGAAACATTATGTTCCCGTAGGTCTCTCCCCCTAGAGTCTGTTCCTCTCTTCTCAGACCGATGTCTGTCCTTGCTCTGTCCTTGCCCTGAGCATTCAGCCCTTGCCTGCCTACTTCCTGAATATTGGCAATAACTCCTTCAAAAAAGCTACAAAGACCTTGAGGAAGGAGGACATCTCCTCCTCATTTCTAGTATCACTCTTTCCTTCATCAGAAAAACATCTTTTCTGAGGCCAGACTTTATTAAACTAAGAGAAGAAGTTCACGTTGCTGTGATGGTTTGAGTATGGTTGGCCCAGGGAGTGGCACTATTAGGATGTGAGGCCCTTTTGGAGGAAGTGTTTCATTGTAGGTGTGGGCTTTAAGATCCTCATCTTAGCTGCCTGGAAGTCAATAGTCTGCTACAACCTTCAGATACAGATGTAGAATTCTCAGTTCCTCTTGCACCATGCCTACCTGGATGCTGCCATGTTCCTGCCTTGATGATAATGGACTGAATCTCTGAACCTATAAGCCAGCCATAATGAAATGTTCTTTTATAAGACTTGTCTTGGTCATGGTGTCTGTTCACAGCAGTAGAACCCTAAGACAGTTGCTTCAAAGGACCCACAGCCCAAGTTAGATGAATATGGGAAGATTCAGAAAGATTGTGGAGGCTGGCTGACCATACAAAATTGAACGGGAGAGACCTGAGTGTGGAAAGGAGACACAAATGTGTGAAGAAGCCCTCCTCTTTGTGAAAACTTTCTTCTTTCTTCCCCATAGACAGCATCTGGCATGGAAGAGGACAGTCATGGAAGATAGTGCCCCTGCTTAATGTGACTGAAAATGTGTTTGGTCTTCTGTTGATGCATTCCTTTGCCAGGGTGCCATAGCAAATTTCCCAAACTGGAGGCCTTCAATGGAAACTTACTTCCCCACAGCTTTGGAAGCTACTGCTGGGGACCAAGTTTCAGGCAGCACCTGTCCCCACTCTCTGCCTTTGTCCCTTTGTCTCTATCTGCCCTCCCCCAAATCCATTTCTCTCTTTGGCTAGTAGATGTCCTTCTTCTCCTTGTGTGCTTATAGCACCTTTCCCCTGTGAGAACACCATACTGGACTACCTTCACGGTATCATTCCAACATAGGTACTCTACAGACCCTGCCTCCAGATAAATCCAGGTGCTGAGGGCTAGGCTTTATTATATAAATTGGACCCAAATTTCTACTCATAACCATTCTTTTCTTCCCTTTGAGCTGTAATGAAGATTTTTCTTGGACTCCTAAAATCAATGTGAACTATCTTTATTATACACCTAGTCAACTCGATGTTGAGAGTTATTATTTTTTCTAACAAGTTAGCTAGCTCTTCTTAGGAAGGAAATAAGATTCTTCATAGGCTAGCAGAAATAGAATTACTGTTACAGTTTTCAAAGTCTCCCTGATGTATTACTATACCGTTCCCAAAGTCTCTCTGACATTGTATTATTTACTGAGGTGGTAGGGGTGGGAGATGGGGATTGATCCCATTTTCTTATACACACAAACACACACACACACACGCACACACACACACACGCGCGCGCGCGCACACACACACACACACACACACGCTCTGCTGAGTTGTACCCCAGGTCCTTTTTGTCTCTCTTACTACTGTATGTCCCGTCAGGGGTCATTGCAAATAGGACCAAGTTGACGTTGAGTGTTAACTAGTTGCCAAGGCAGTTGTTAGAAAATGTCTGTAGACACACCTCCATCCCAAGGAAGGGAGCAATGGTGAGCAATACATGGGTTAAATAATGAAACACTCTAAAGAAAGCCATTTGTTCTGGGGAGCTTTTATCTAAGGGGCACTACAAGCCAGCATTCACCAAAGGAAAGAGGGTGACCTGTGTGTCAGGACATGGGCTTTCAGAGAATAGCACTGTGGATTTTCTCTTTTTATCTTATTATGTCAAAGGGCATTGTGTGACTGATAACCTTTATTGTCCATGGTAGCTCAGGGCAAAGATAGGTCTTTTTTTATTCAGCAGGCTACTGTGATGGTTAAGCACCACAAGAGAGAAGCTCTGGGAGCCAATCACTGGTCAAAATGCTGTCTTGTTGTCTGATTAGAAGGAGCCAAAGTGACAAAGGCTGGGCTATGGTAGGTCCCCACAGGCACCAGCTCAGACCCAGGATGATTCTATAGCCATTCATTCAACAAATAGTGATTACGACATAGCACACTCCAATACTTTGCCTACATAATATGTGTTGATATAACTATTTTAGTGTTTGCCAAGACCTAACTTCACTCTGATCTGAAACAATATAGGAAACTTTCATGTTTGAGATAGTTTTATCACACACCTATAAGGAATTTTTTTTAATATACCAGGTTTATATACTTTTAAACATAACACACATACTAACTCAGCCCATATACCATTAAAAACAATTGTTGTTGCTGCTTTACAATAGGAGAAACTGAGGCCAGTGTGGGTAAAGTAAACTCCCTGTGATCAAGGTCACATTACTACCCGTCACTTGCAAAGCTGAGCTCCAGAGGCAAGACTGTTATTCTTTGTGGGTTGAGAATCATCTTTACAAAGCTCATGTGACTTGATACCAGGACATAATTTTGTTTTCTTACTCATTTATTTACTTATAGTAACAGATTAGTAGAGATCTCTAAGGGATATCTTTTGATCATTAGATACAATTACACATTCAAGGATATTTACACAAATCAATATTAACACCATCGTGGATTAAAGGCATTATTTATGCATTTACAAGGCCAAGATATCAAGGGATACATTTATTTCAATTAAGTAATTTAAAAATAAAATCAATTAAATCCAAATTACCTCCAACAGCCCAGTGTGTTAAGTTTTATCAAATTTTAGAAATTGGAGATGGCTCATGGAAGCTTTGGGTATCTAAGTAAACTCTGTATATCTGGGTATCTAGCTTAGCGCTGCCATTGTGGCTCAGCCTAGAGTCCTCTGAGAGAAAAGCTTCAATTGAGGGATGGCCTAGATCATGGTGTAGGCCATGTTTGCAGGGGACTGTCATGATCATTAATTGATGTAGGAGACCCAGCTCACTGTAAGCATTATTACTCCTACACAGGTATTCGGGACAGTACAAGAAAGCTAGCTTAATATAAGTCTATTGCCAGGCAGCATCCTCCATGGTTCGTGCTGTATTTCTCTGGCAGTGAGCCAATCTCCTTGATCTGAGGTAATATACTGTATGCAATAGAAAGCAGATTGGCTGCTGGACTCCTGCCTTGAGTTCCCGCCTTGACTCCCCTCAAGGATAGACTATGACCTGGAGTTGTAAGTCAAGGAAACCTCTTCTTCTTCTAAACTGCTTTTGGTCAGAGGGGTTGTCACAGCAACAGAGATGGAACTAGAACAAGAGGTTTGTAGAATTATTCAGTTCTCCAGTGGAATTTGTAAATAATGAGCAAGACAACTGAAAGAGAAATGAGTGTGTATTTCAGGAATGAAATATTTCTAACTGTAGCACACACATGCACATATGCACACACAGACATGAGTACACATATACACATACACACACAGATGCATATATGCACACACAGGCATGAGTACATATATGTACAGACATATGTATATAGGTATGAGCACATATACACATATACACACATGCACATATGCACACACAGGCATGAGAACATACACACACATATGCACACACAGGCATTAGTACACATATACACATGCACAGACACACACACAGGCATGAGCACATATATGTACATACATATGCATACAGGCATGAACACATATACACACATACACACATGCACATATGCACACACAGGCATGAGTACACATACACAAACATGCATATATGCACACACACAGGCATGAGTACATGCACACACACACACACACACACATACCCATACACACCTGCACACACATAGTAGTTATTATGTAGTGCTATAAAAATCTGCATCGAACCAATACTTAGAGGAGGACCCAGCTACCCAGTGCAGTATTTTCCATCACAAACTCTGGCCAGTCTATGGGGTCTCACAATAGCCTAATCCCAAGCTCAACTTCTTTGCCAGCAAAGGAGAGTGACTAACAATCTATTTGATCACTAACTTAAACTGGCTTCTCTCCATTCAAAACCAATGTATTTTTGCAAAGGTCTCCTTCAACAGGTTTTTATATGCTTACTAACTTTATTAATAGCCAAATTCAAGTGGAAATGTGTGCTTTAGAAAAGGGGCACTGAAGAGGTTAATACTAGAGGCTCATGAGTTCAAATATAACCTGGGATATAAGATTCTCTTTCAAAATCTCCAAGGAGATAAACAGTGACAGCTCTTTGTTTTGTTACCACTATTTCTGTTTTAGCATTCATAAAATGTTAACTAGTAACAGAATCACAGCCTCATATGAATTAAGATTATAAGTTTCAGGGTAATATTCATATTACTATGTTGCTTGGGGTCTTTTATTGCATTTAGTCTATGTATATGACATAAGCATTGCATCATGGCTTTCTCATCGGTGCAACAAACGCAACTTGAGGATGGAAGGATTTATTTTTACTTGCGATTTGAAGGAATAGTTTACCATGGTGGGAAGGCATAGCAGTGGGGATGTTAGCAGGCCACTGCTCACATTGTATCCACAATTGACAAGCAGAGAGATGCATCTGACACTTCCTGCACTTTCCTCTTTTATTTTTAGGACCCTAGTTTGTGGGATGGTGGTACCCACATGCACAATGAGTCTTCCCTTGCAGGCATTCCAAAAGCTAGATCTCCTCAGTGAGTCCCAGCAACATGTCTAGAAAGAGTAACTACCATTCATCAAGGGAACATGTATGCTTTAGAAGAGTATCTCTAGAGGCCTCGTGTTCTATGGATTTGATGAGTAGATTTCCTTTATTTGAGATAATATTTACAAGTACGTTTATAGCAAATAGCTTTTGAAGAAAGATGTGGAGTTTACCTCTGAGTCAAAGAATGGGTGTGCTTATTGTTCCCCAGGGAAGATTCTATTTCCCAAATCTCATGGTTCATTTTCTGTAGAGGAGTTTACTGTGCATCCTGACTCTCTTTGCATCATGCTTGTGGAACCAGCCATATAGATGTCAATACCCACATAGGGCTAGGACATAAGTGTCCGAGTTTCTTGTCTCTGATCTAAGGGACTCATGTCTCCTGCCAACTCAGGAAACTGTGACGTACTTGTTCCTCAGCTTATTCTTAGAGTAAAACTTTAAACTACTCTTCATTATTCTTCTATTAAATGAATTAATTATTATTGTGTCTATATGTGACCTGTGTGAGATAGTGGGTCTAACATGTCAATACACGTGTGTGTGAAGTTAGAGGACGATTCTCAGAAGTCTGTTCTTTCCTACCCACAGAGTGCTCCAGGCATCGAACATGAATCTTCGGGCTTGGAAAACAAGTGTTTTATGCACAGAGCCTTTGGCGGGCTCCCAGTGGTTTTGGAACATGGGATATGTAATTGTTTCATTTGAACAGATATACATTGTAAAGAAACAAACACGATGTATTTCTTCTGAGGTCTTATTTGCAAAGAGCACTATTTTCTTTCAAATCACATGTCACAGAAGACTGAGTAGAATTGTCTAGCCACTGAATTTTCATCCCCAAAGCTCACTAATGCAATACCCCTCAAACATGGGCCTACATGACCAAAGGAAGTATTTTTCTTGCTTATTGTCTTTAATCTCATGACGTATTTGCCAAAGCAGGTGATATTTCTGCACAAGATTCTCAAAGATGTGGCAACTCCAATGAGCAGAAGACCAGGCGCCAATATTTTTTCAGGTTTCAGATCACTGTATGACAGTAGTAAGTTTCATTGGTTAGAATGTCAGGTGGTAAAAGAGAGAAAAAACATGGAGGTTGATGTGCTTATTGAGACAGGAGATCTCCCTCACTTGGAGATCTCTTGATAGTAGTGGGCAAATTCTTCTCCACAGCTGTTGATACTGGCAAGTCTTAATGGAGTCTCCCCTTCACAACCTGCCTGGTTCACTCCTCAGTTTTCCACTCAACCTTTACCATACTTGGTTAGTAAAAGAGAGTGGCCATTGTCAGCAGAGGAAATGTGATCACTTGGAAATTTCTGGAAGAGCAATATCCCACTTAACCAATATTACCTAACCTCTTCTAGAATGTTCCCTTTTGTTCCCATTCTCTTTCACCCAGTGGCTGACAACCCTCTCCAGTCATTTTAGTAACTGAAACCTCCTAACAAGGACAAAGAGAAGAGATGGAAAACGATGCTCTCATTACCCACATAACTTGTTCAGGACTAAGCCAGATTCGGAGCCTCTCCTCTCTCCACCCAGCCTACTCCTCGTGTGACTAGCCATGTCCTAAAAAGATCTGCTTCACCAATACTCTCTTCAAACACATTGGAGGGATTTCAACAGTCAGCTCAGGGGCATCATCTCCAACGTGTGGGTGCAAAGAAACCAAGACTGAGTAATAAGCTGAAATTTACCGGCTCACTGCACCGAGTTGCATAACCAGGACCTCGCCCTGCCACCCCAAGTCTCTCCCTTGGTGGGTCTCACCTGTGTGATCTGGAATCCTCCCTGCTTGCTCCGCATGACAGCCACTACTGCTTGTACCTGTGGGCATCTTGACCCTAATTCACCGAGCCCATGTACCCCACTGCAGACCTGCAGGTGCCCAACCCTGCTGTGTAAGTCCTACTTGTAAGTGTAGACAATGTTTCTTTCTCCATACCTGGTTTGGCTGTTTACTGTCACCACGGCTTCAGAAAAGCTATGTGTCTGTCCATCTTGGTATCCTCTTATTCCTCTTTGTCTTTACTTTTGTTGACAGAGCTGATCTTTTCCTAGTCCATGGGCTAGGCTGGGAGGTAAGCACATGGTACCTGCTGTATATAACTTCAAGTTGGCAGACAGGAGGTATGCAGTACCTCTTGTAACTCCAAATCTATTGGAGCAACTGCTTTCTTAAAGGTCCTCCATTACCCTGCAGATCAGTATGCATAGAGAGCTGGGGGCTACTTGCCCACCACCTTTTCATAGTCTTCATGCCAATTACTTAATATTGGTCTTCTTGAAACCCAAGAGCACACCTTATTTTCTGTCTTTTGCCACAACCAGAGCTGAAAAATCACACAGCATATGAGAACAAGGAGCCAAACAACTGCTGACTCATGGTATATATTAACACGTGCCATCCGGCTGGAGAGGTGGCTCAGTGGTTAAGAGCACTGACTGCTCTTCCAGAGGTCCTGAGTTCAATTCCCAGCAGCCACACAGTGACTCACATCTGTAATAGTATCTGATGTCCTCTTCTGGTGTGTGTCTGAAGACAGCTACAGTGTACTCACACACACACACACACACACACACACACACACACACACACACACACACACACGTGCCATCCATGCTGTAAACAGGAAGTGCAGATTGCACTAGCATCTGATGTGTCCATGGGAACATTGAACAAATGGGAGCATCTGTGGGACATTTTATGATTTCTGGAGAGTAGAATGAACTTGTATTCATCAATATTTCTCCACAAACCTCTTACCTAGTAGAGTGGGGACTGTGGTGCTTCATGATTTAGAATATCATAACCGGTATTTGTCCCTCAACCCAAGTCATGGATCCCAATACCAGGTAAGCCATCCTGGTGTTGAGCTGCCTGCCTGGTCATGCCCGGGCAAGCACTTCATCTTCATCAAACACTTGTTTCTAATGGCTCTTCAAGGATGTACGTAGGCCAAAGGGGAACTTAGGAAGGAGGTTACCTTGGCCTCAGCTGCTTGGGTGAGTCAGGGGGTTGCTATGGCCACAGCAACACACTTTTTCCAGCTTGTCTACTCCATGTCAGGCTGGAGAGAGGCAGTCTAAGACAGACCCATCTCGTTTCCTTAATGTTAAAATTTTCTTATCATCCAAGGGAACAGCGATCTTGAGAAGAAACTTAAGGAGCTCTGTTAGGAATCACTTGGAAACAGAAGTGACCAAAGGCTACACATTCCAAGATGCTGAGTTTATGGATGAGCTTTTCTTGTCAACTTGATACAGACTATAGAGTCACCTGGGAAGAGGGAACTTTAATTGGGAGTTTTCCTCCATTACAAGACCCGTGGCATGTCTATGGGTCATTTTCTTTTATTGCTAATTGATGGAGGAGGGCCCAGGCTCCTGTGGATGATGCCGTCTCTGGACAGGTGGTCCTGGGCTGTGTGAGAACACTGGTGAGCATAAGCCAGTAAGCCTCATTACTCCTGGATTGTAGTGTGTCTCCTGCTATACTTTCTTGAGTGATGGAATAGAAGTGTAAGAGAAACCCTTCCCCTCCCCCAGCTGCTTTTGATCACTCACTGCTTTATCACTGCAACAGAAAGCAAGCAGGAGCATTGAAGTTTGGGGAACATGTGTTTATGAGTTCATAGGAATAAAACGAGTTGATGCGAATGGTTTGGCATAGGGCAGTTCACACTGTTAGGACAGTACTCTGTCTTAGGTATGGCCAACAGAGAAGGAAGGTTAGGTGTGAAGGCGCACATGTTCCCACCAGAATATGTCACCAGGAAGCGTGACTTCCTGATAGTCATGCAAAGAATGTCTCAAAATGCAGGCGAAGCTAAAAGGATTAGCGGGACTTACCTCTTCCACTCACTTGGTGTTATCTCCCATGGTGCACGCACACACACACACACACACACACACACACACACACACGCACACACGCACACGCACACATGCGCACACATACAAAAGATGAAGTCAGGTTTAATAATCTGATCTGTTTTTTAAAATCTTTAAGAACGTGCTGTATGGAGATGCTAAGTACTCAGCTGTAAGAACAGCTGTCTCCAGGCATTTAACAAACTTAGGACAAATACTTTCTCATTAAGTTTTATGTTAGGCATACACGCTATTTATGCATCTCATTAGACAACACTTGGACCTGAAGACAGTGCCTACTTATTGAAAGACCATTGCTTCTCCTTCAGTTTTTACTCCTGGGTCATGCCAAGGTCCTTTCCACAATGGTCAGGCACACAACCTACGTCTGGGTGCACACCTTTGAGGGACTGGTGCTTTGCAAAGCCAAGGCTTCTGCATGTCAGTTTCCTCTTTGCTGTGGCAGAAATATCCAAGCAAAGAATCCCAGGGAAGGCGCTATTGGGCTCAATTTGAGGGGACAGTTGATCAAGGCAGGGAAATCATGGCAGCAGACATGGGAGGTCGCTCATCACATCCACGGTCAGGAATTAGAGAGAGCCGAATGCTGGTCCTCAGCTGACTTTCTTCCATTTATGTAGCAGGAAACCCAAGCCCATGAAATGTCATGCTTACTTTCGGGGTGGAGCTTTCCTCCTCACCTCACTTAAATGTTCCTGGAAGTGCATTCACAGACACACCCAGATGAGTGGTTCCTCAGTGATTCTAAATCCATCCACAGTGACAAAGATGGCGGCAGATTCTGAAGGCTTCCAGTGAACAGAAGGAGGAAGGACGGGCTGGCTGCTGCTGTCTCCCCTGTCATCTCGGTCCATCTGTTCTCTGGTTTGGTTTGATGTGTGACACCTTTCCTACTTTCCTCAGCCAGTGGAAGCAAGCACCTTAATCTGAGAGGTTCCTCAACCAACAGCAATTCACAGACTGTGTGTTACTATCCGGTGTCATCACCAAGGCTGAGGATGCGATTGTGGGCAGCATGGATGACAGAGCTGTGAAAAACCCCTTTTGGGTTTTTTTTCCTGGTAGATGATCAACAAATGATCAAATTATTGTGATGTGGTAAGTGCTGGGAAAGTCCAGGTTTTAATACTTAGGGGAGTCCTCCACTGAGGGGAATCTAATAAACCATGCTTTCTAGTGATCGGCAACCAAACTAAGTGTGCATCTGGGAAAACACCAAGGCAAAGGGAAAAGACAGAGCAAGGGAATGAGGCAGGAGGGAGTCTGGTTGGCTCAGAAATATCTGTTGGCTTTGAGGAAAGGGCAGGGGAGGAATGGCGGGGGCAAGAAGTGGGAAAGACACCCTATGGGATCCAGCCTACAATGCATGGTCTGGGCTTTAACAGCAAGGACTCACGGCAAGTGGGGCATGAATTCTGCTAATGTTACCTGGTAATACTGTGTGTATGGAACTCGGTTCTGCACTGAGCCTATACCCTCATGTTTTACCCTCCCAGAAGTTTAGCAGTTAGGTGGCCATACTGGGCATTCACACATTTCTCATAAGCCTCAAATTTTAACAGCTCCCACACAGATCAACACCGGTATAGAAGAGGGCTACTTTGCCATTCTCTGTGTCTCAGAGGGCTGTGACTGGCTGGGGGCCATCATTAGAGGGAAACTACTGTCTAAAACTGAGATCTCCTGCCTCTCCCCCAACCCAAACCAAAAGCAATGACAGTTCAAGAAGCCTGGAGTCAACAGGCCAGCCCCCACCCCACTTGGGAGGCAGACATTCATGAGAGGAAATGCCAGGACTCTTGGATGGGGTCAGTGCTCAGCTGCCTTCCTCTCCTTACTGAGTCATAAGCCTGTGGAGACACACAGACCCCGACAGTTAAGTACAGCTTAAACTCCATAGCAAGCCATTCAACTTTTCAGGGGATGGGGATCTTTGAAGCTCTTGTGTCCTATGGATACTTTCCACAGTCTATTCCCACCCTCAGAGTGTTCGATACTGAGGAGGATTCTCCTGAAAATCTCAGGGCCCTACTTACCTCTCCCACAACCCAGCAGACTTGGGGAAATACCTCTCAGTTTAGGTAGCCACTCCAAGATGGGCAAACTGGGGAGTCCCTGGATAATAGAAAGGTCAGTCTGGACACAGGCTGCAAAGCTAGAAGTCGCAAGAGATGCATTCTAGTACAGAAAAAAGGGCTATACCTAAAGTGGTCTCAACACTGATGAACAATTGCCCCCTTCTGCTCTCCAGTCTCTCCAGCATCAGAATCAAGATGTAATAGGAGTCTCCAACTTTAGCAGATCACCTCTTCCTCCTGGCAGGCTCCAGTGTCGGAGTCTGTAGACGGTGCTGCTCCAACATGCTCTTCTGTTTGGGGCTTAAAAAATAATGTTTTGACTTTATTTTTCTTTTGGACTCTCCCTTCCCCCTCCCCTCTTTTTCTCTGTCCTGTCTCTGTCTCTCTCTCTGTCTCTCTAGTCTCTCTCTCTCTCTCTGTCTCTCTGTCTCTCTGTCTCTCTGTCTCTCTGTCTCTCTGTCTCTCTCTCTCTCTCTCTCTCTCTCTCTCTCTCTCTCTCTCCTGTAGAGAATTTATTTTCTCTATTCTCCATTTACTCCATGTATTATATTCTTACCATTGATTTTACTTTATTTATAAAATCAGCTTATAGGTTTTTATTTCTCAGGTTTATTCAACTTTCCTTGTACACTTCTTTATTGTATACCTTTAAAACTTTATCTATTCTAGTCTAAATTCTAATGTGATAAAAACACTCAAACTAAAAGCAGCTTAGGGAAGGGCAGCGGGTGTTGTCAATTTGTTTCCAGCCTTGGCCTTTGATTGAGGCAGGAACCTAAAGGCAGGAGTCATTGGAGGAACACTCTTGCTGGTTCATACTAGCTCACCCACAGGCTCGCCTAGCCAGTATCTCGGTTAGGATTTCTATTGCTGTGATAAACACCACATCTAAAAGCAAGTTGGACAGGAAGGGGTTTGCTGCAGCAAATCTCAGTGCCCTCCTTAGCTCCCCCACCTCCCAGCACACCTCTCAGGTCACAGTATCACTGAGGGAAGTCATGGCAAGAACTTAAATCCAGAATGTGGAGGCAGGAGCTGATGCAGAGGCTGTGGAGGAATGCTGCTCACTGGCTTGCTCAACCTGCTTTCTTACAGAGCCCAGGAGTGGCACTGCTCGCAATGAGCTGGTTCTTCCTACCTCAAGAAAATGCTCCACAGGCTTGCCTATAGGACAATCTGCTGGGAATCAGTTTCTCAATTAAGGGTTCCCATTCCCAAAGGACCCTAGCACTTATGTCAAGCTGACATAAATTTTGTCAGCATGGCTAGCTTTCTCGCATAGTCCAGGACCACCTATGAAGGGATGGTCTGGGTTGTGGTCTGGGCTCTCCTCCTGGCCAATCTGATACAGGAAATTCTCTAATTGACATTTTCCTCTCAGAGGATTTTAGACCCTGTCAAACTGGCTGTTAAATTTAATACTTTCTCCCCTCTTCCTAACATCAGTCCCTTGCCTCTGTGACACTTTTTCCTGACTAGATTCTTCTTTTGCTCCCTTCCTTCTTGCCTCCTCCACCCCAGCCTTTAAAAAAAAAAATGTTGAATGCATAAGCACTCTGCTGCACATACATCTGTGGGCCAGAAGAGGGCATCAGATCCCCTTACAGATGGTTGTGAGCCACCATGTGGCTGCTGGGAATTGAACTCAGGACCTCTGGAAGAGCAGCCAGTGCTCTTAACCTCTGAGCCATCTCTCCAGCCCCATTGCCTCTTTTTTTAAAAATTCCCTTCAGTTGTCACTTAGTCGTCACTAAGTAATTAACTTCAGGAAAGAAAATATTTCTTTTTACCATTTTATTTCTATGGTCACGTAAGGCACAGTAATTGGCTTTAATTGATCTACAGTATGTTTTCTTATCTGGTTCTGTTTGCTGCTGTTGCTGTTACATTGGTTTATTTTCTCTTTTCTGAGTGATAGTGAGGTGGGCCCTGCCTCTGCTCCGAAAGCCTTGTTTACTAAAACACTCTCAAATAAGGCAGAAGAAACATCCATGCCAACAGATACATAAATCACAGCACAGAGCAGAAGAAAATGGCGCATCGGAGGCCAGTGAAATGTGGCGGATCATGATTGAGGAGCTGTGTGTACCGCTTGGTCCCAGTCCTGTCAGTGCTCCCCCTGAGCTAGCCTCCCTCACCCCTCAGCACCACGACCACTACTATCATCTTCCACGATGTGGACCCCAATAGCAGGAACAGCTTTAAAGTTTTGCAGCCTCCAGGTGGTAAGTTCTGTATTAAGTTTCGATGAAGCGACAGAACAGGCTGTGAAGAAGAATAAATGGCCTCTAACATCTCTGAGATACCTAAAGAAAATCCCCCATCTTGGGCCACATCAGCAGGTACCAACCTTAGTGGAGACAGTGAAGGCTTGGAGTTGCCTGAAACACAGAGAATTAACTCCTCTGAGCCAAGCTCTGGAGACTTCATCAGCCTCAAGGAAGACGGTGAGATGCATGGAAATGTGGACACTGACTTCCAGGTAGCCTGGGCAGAAGGAAGAGAAGCCTATGCCCGCTGCTTCTTTGCTCAGCCCAGTGGTCCTGGCACCAGTGCCATCTAGGAGAAACCCTTCTGGTGGCATGTCCAGCGTCATCTTGAATTGGCGTCTTCTGTTGAACTCTGTCCTCTTGTCTGTCTAGTTGGTTGGCTTTTCCATGCTTGTGAAATGTGCAACATGAACCTGACTATACTTTAAGGGAGAAACACTTAAAAGAGAAAGAAGGAGAGAAGGAAGGGAGGAAGGGAGGAAGGGAAAGGAAAGAAAAGTATCCATGATGAAGAAGGGCATCATGACCCACCTAACGGAGTGTAAATCCCTGACCACTAAGTCTAAAGATATTGAAAAGAGTCAAGCACTATATGAAGAATTTAAATATTATTTATGAGATCACAGCTGGCAAGACTACTCAATGGATAAAGATACTTGCTGCAAAGCCAGTAATAATATAATATAATATAATAAATAATATATAATAATATAAAATAATAAAATAAAATAGAAAGTAAAGAAATACCCAATGACTTCTTACTCTAGTTGGGAGAAAAAAGTAGGGAGTTTGCTCTAATCTTTAGACACACATAAGGGCTTTCTCAATAAGGCTGAGCTAGCTCAGGAAGTAAGAACAACCATTCACAAATGGGATCTCATGGGAACATTTTCATTTCTGTACTCAAAGGAAAGCATCGTGCCAATAAAAAGTTAGCACACAGAAGATGGGAAAATCTCTACCAGGTCTTCTGACAGGACATTCGTATGTAAAACAAAACAAAGCAAAACAAGCCACCCCACACCACTAAATGCCTTCAGACTCTTTACAGCTGGCTGTAAACTTGTGCGAGCGCAATGAGGACCAGAAAGGGGCTGCTTTAAAACCTGAAAATAGACGCGTGTTGTGACTCAGACACCACTTCTGGGAATGTACCCAAAGGCCTCCGAGTTTGCATATCACATAGACACCTTCACAACCGGCTTAAATATACCCAGCTTTAATTTACCACGTTAGCAATTAAGTAGAAACACTTATTTACTTATTGACGAAGCATCTGCAAACAAGAGAAGTACAGATAAAACTAGGTAAAGTGTACACAGGTATTAAAGTTTTCCAAGGTGAAACTATAGCTCATCCGAATCACGAAAGAACAATTTCACTGACAACCAAATGTAGGAATGAAAGCATTTTTTTTCCTATTTTTGTTAAGAATTTTTAGATGAGTCTCGAAAAGTACTGATAAAGATACACAAAGGGGGCTGGAGAGATGGCTCAGTGGTTAAGAGCACTGACTGCTCTTCCAGAGGTCCTGAGTTCAATTCCTAGCAACCACATAGTGGCTCACAACCATCTGTAATGGGATCTGATGCCCTCTTCTGGTGTGTCGGAAGACAGCTACAGTGTACTCATATAATAAATAAATCTAAAATTCAAATTTAAAAGAAGTCTATAATAAAATACTAAACACTAAGCCATCAAAAATACTTATCTTTATAAAAAAAGATAAATAAAAGAATGAAACATTTACTTTACTGTTATTGTTAATTATATAGGCTAATAGGATATAGTTATGTCTATTATCTATCATTGTTGGAGGCTTTTGCTTTTAGTGTAAATGGAATTCAAAGTGACTGTTTTAGTTCACAGCCTATGGCTGGAAAAATCAGTGCCGTGCACTAATGTATACCCAGAGCTTCAGGAAGTCACTTGGATGATAAACTCATTGAATGTTTATTTCCTTTTCATAGAGACGTGGACACAAGGAGTTCCCAAATATAATATATTCCTGGTGATAACGTGCAAGAAGAATCTATGCAAATCATATAATGGTTTGAGCCGCCCAGGCTGTGTTTATGAAGATTCCTAACTTCTGTTTCAACTGAAGGCCAGAGAAGGAAGGACTGAAGAATACTTCCCCTCCATCTGCACTAAAATACATGCTATTCTGGCTCAGGTGGCCTTCCCTAAATCTGGAAGTTGAATCCAATCGAAACATACATGGAATTTTCAAACCAATATTCATCCCAAGAAGAATTCCACTGGGGGAACAAACAAATGACCCACAAAGTGTTCTTCGCTTGCTGCGCTTTCTGTTTATACGTGAACTACTTTTGTTGTTGTTGTTGTTGTTGTTGTTGCGTTTGTTTTTTTGTTCTTGTTGTTTGCTTGGGGTTTTTTGGGGGGTGGGGTGGGGGGTGTAATATGGCTTTGAGTCACCATCTTGAATAGTTTCCTTTTCTAATGGAACTTGTTTTGGTCAATACCATTTCCCACAAGACAAGCTGATTTCAGCGAAGGGCGACTTCTTGAGCCTGAGCAGAGGTTGGTTGGTAATTAGACCTCAAGATACATAAGAGATGAGGTTATTTTACCTAAGAAGAGTTTACAGTGCCTTGTGAGACACACTCAGTAGATGAGCAATAGTTTATTAGGAAACTTACCCATCAGAATAATGACAGGTCCCACAAAACTGGAGCTCATAGGATCTGAAACCCTTTCTTTTAACTTGGAACCACCTAACCTATTTAAATAAATATTAAATAAGACCTTTTTAAATAAATAAATAATACCTGAAGGAGATTAATTAATCAAATAGATATTAGGGAGAGACCTTCAAGAAAGGGACAGCTAGAGGCAATTTCCTGAAGCAGAGTGTGTCTGGGATCCGGTGATGAAACTGAGGACAGTGTGGCTGCAGGGGAAAGAGGGAGTGGGAGAAAACAGAGACAGAGGACCAACGACTATATGACCATAGACATGATAGGGTGTTTCAAGACTCTATTCTTTACTGTCAATGCAATGAAGAGATGTCACTGGCCATTCAGATGCTAATATCCCTCAGAAAAGTGACAGCACTTAGGTTCCCTAGGGGGATCAAGGCTAGAGTCTGGGCAGGTATAGCAGTGGTTTAGTCTAGTGATATGGTGTGCAAACCGGAGTGTTCACTTTGGAGGAGGGAGATGTTGTTGAGTACTGATGTCTTTTGAACACAGGATTTCCTAAGGGATGGGAAAGCCAGATGGCTTTGAATAAATGGAAACACAAATTATCATCAACTGCATTGGTGAAAAAAAGATTTCTGTGAACATTGGGGTATCAGAATTTTGCTTAAAACTGGATATGGTGCATGTCTATAATCTAGCACTCAGGAGTGGGGATCAAAGAATCAAAAATTCAAGGTCATCTTTAGCTACATATGAAATTCAAGGCTAATCTTTGCTACCCGAAACCTTTTCTTACTTAAAACAAGAAGTAAGAAGATAGAAGGGAAAATGGAAAAGTAAATTTTAATTAGACACACATTGAACTTTGGGTGCCAAGAGTTGTCCAGGAGGCGACTGGCTTATGCAGTTTGGAATGTGTATGGAATTGATTTGTATCATTACAGTTGTTAGCTTTGAATGCCATTTGAATCCATAGCTTAAGGGAAGAAGGGAGAGAGAGGGTGTTCTAGTTTCATCACTGCTCCTGTGACAAACATTCTAACAAAAAGGAACTTGGGGAAGAAAGGCATTATTTGGCTCAGAATTCTCTCAGTCCATCATTCCTGAGAATTCAGAGCAGGAACTTAAAGCATCACATTCAATATTCGCAATCCGCAGCAGAGAAAATAAACACATGGATTCTTACTTGCTCTCTACTAACTCCTCATTTTATACTGTTCTGGATTCCCTACTAGAGAACGGTGCCACCCGCAATGGACTCGGTCTTCCTCTGTCAATTACCAATCAAGACAACCTTTCACAGGCCAGCCCAATCAAAAGAATTCCTCATTAAGACACCCCTCCAAGAGATTCTAGGTTGTACCAAGTTGACAGGTAAAACTAACAAACACAGAGGGGCAATGGAAGATGGCTGAATTCCTTGATACTCCAATATTCACCATCTCAGATCTAGGGAACTAGAAATATTGGTGAGTTGGGGAGTAGAAAAATCAAGAGAAGCATGTCTCTTACAAACAAACAAATGAACAAAATTAATCATGGAGAAGGGAGCCAGCAACTGTGCCACTGAGGGTTTGTATGGGTCCTGTGACATAGGATCATGATGGAGAATGGCTCACTGGATCAAGCTACTTGAGATCAAGTGGCAATTTCAGTGAAATCACAAGGGGTAAGTCTGGCTGGGGTTGCTTTAAGAGTGAAAAGATTAGAATAAAAGAAAATAGAAGCAGATAACATCTTCAAGTATTTGTTCACAGGAACAAAGACATCACAGTAGTAATAGGCAAATGGCTATTTTGGTAGGTTTGGGTTTCTATAACAAAACTGCCATAGACTAAGTGGTTTTAAAACAACAAAATCATGACTTCTCATAGTTCTAAACCATTCTATACCCAAGATCAAGGCACTTGCATGTGTAATGACCATCTTCTCCTTGTAACTTCACATGGAAGAAGGCATGGGAGGAACCCTGGGTCCAGTTCATTTATGAGAGCTCTACACACAAATTTAGGAGGGGTATAAACATTTGCTCCATTTCAAGGGTTAAGAGTGAATTTTCAACCTGAGTGGTTTTGTACTCATGGTAAGGCTTCAGTGATTCAATGGAGAATGAAAACAGACTTTGTTTACCGAGAGGGTTGGCCATGGGCAAGAGTCTGAGGTGCCTGAACTTTATGGTTGGCACCTTGTAACCTCTTTCAGTTCACTTCTTCACAATAATCCTGGAAGGTAGAAACTGTCTGTATAGATGAGGAAACTATGATGCATTAAAGCTTTATAACCTGTTGGGACACACACTATCTTTATGTCCATCAACACCGCCACCAACGCCCACTCCCAATTGAACACCCACAGCCCAGTGCTACATCATTTAGAAGGCTCATTTAAATGCACTGCACCCATCTCGGGAATTCTCTTTTCATGTGGCATTGAACTTTTATAGCCAATTATCCTGGTATTCTCAGCCAGGTAAATGGTTTCTGCCAAAGGTGTGGGATGCCTTGTGCCTGGAGGGGAATTCATATTTCAGAGTCATTCCTAGAGAGATAAGAGAAAGTTTCTTTCAGAGCCCTGGGTTCAAATACCAAGTGAATGCCTTCATAGGTACCTGTGTCGGACCAGCTTCAAGCCACATTTTCAGTGGTACCTAAGGAAGGATTTATAGGGTGCGCAGTCAAATGGGAGCAGCAGCAGCATTTCAATTTCCTTTTAAAATGTTGTCTATTTATTTACTTTGTGTGATGAAGTATGGCCACAAGTGCTAGGGCCACATGTGTAGGTAGAGGTGAAGGGACAGCTTGAAGGAATAGATTCTTTCCTTTTTACCATGTGGTACCTGGGTATCAAACCTAGGTCATGGGCTTGGCAGAAAAATGCCTTAACCCAGTGAGCTCTCTCACTGACTCCCCAAACTATCTCTGTTTTCACATCATTAGAAATGATTAAATTAAAATAATATCTTATATATATTATATATATACTATTCTATATATTTTAATTATATGGAGAGAGAGACAACAGAGAGAGAGGGAGAGGGAGAGGGAGAGGGAGAGGGAGAGAGAGAGAGAGAGAGAGAGAGAGAGAGAGAGAGAGAGAGAGAGAGAGAGAGATTGGCACAATACTCTGATGCATATGCTAGGGGGTCAAGAAATTCTCCAAATAGTTATTTCAAATTCTGCCCACAGCAGGGTTTCCTAAATAACCAAGTAGCTACCCACCCACCCAGTGGTTTCCCTTTCAAGGGCAGTATTTACCTCAGTTACATGTCTTCTTTGAACCTCAGATTCTCACATATCCTAAAAGAAACCAGGACTTTTGATTGCTTCATGGCCCGAAGACAGGAAGGGAAAGATTCTGGAAGCTTCTTTGTAATTGGCATTCATCATCTCCATCCTTTTGGTCCCCCAAAGATCTAGACTTTGTCTTCGTTTGTGGGTTTTCTTTCAAATTTTCATCGTATGCATTTATGTAAGTGGTATTGCGTTACATAAAATATTCTCATGCATGAATATAATGTGCATCATTTCTCCCATTGAGTAGTTCTCTGCATCGGTCTCTTCTCGCCCTGCCCTGATAGTTTGCCTTCTCCTTTCAAGTCATATATGCATACGTGATTTTATGTAACATATAAAATATGAAAGCTACAAGTGAGAGAAAATATGAAGTGTTTGTCTTTCTTTCACTGGCTAATTTTTTTTTTTGGCGTGTTCATCTTCAGGTACATCCATTTCTTTGCAAATGACGTAACTTCACTCTCCATCATGGCATAAAAGGTTCCATTGTATCACATTTTCTCATCTGTTTCTCTGCTGATAGACACTTATGTTAATCCTTTACCTCAGATCATGTGAACAGTATGCAATAATTACCAGCTGCCAAATATTTCTGTGATATGTGGACTTTTAGTCTCATGGCTGAATACCCAGGAGTGGTATATACAGCTGAGACTATCATGATCTATGTTTTGATTTTTGAAGGATTCTCACATTTATTTCCATAGTGAATGGACAGTTACCTTTCCCACCAAAACTGTATAAGACTTCTCTCTTGTCTAAATCCTTGAAAGTATTTATTATTAGTTTCCTTAATAACTGGAATTTTGGTCAGTGTAATTATTAAATTCCATTTTTTCTGGCTGCTGATAATATTCGATATTTTGTTCATGTTTATTTTCCATTTGCACTTCATCTCTTAAGAACTTTCTGCTTATTTATATGTTTACAAATATGTGTGCAATTAATTTAAAAAAGGAGACCATAAATTTGAAAGAATTTCAATGAGAGTGCTTAGAGGGGGAAAGGGGAAGAGAAGGGATTGTGTAACTATATTATAATCTCAAAGACACAAGAGACATAACTTCATTTCATTAGCCCATTTATTAATTCGGTTATTTGACTTCTTGTTACTTAGTTTTATGAGTTATTTGTATATTTTAAATACCAATGCTCGGTCAGATGCATAGTTCTCCTGCTCTGTAGGCTGTTTCGTCTCTTGTTTAATTGCTTCCTTTGATGTTCAGAAGCTCTTTAATTTCATGACATCCCACTTGTCCCTTGTTGGCATTCTGTCCTGACCAGCTGTGCTCCTATTCATAAAGTCCTTCCATGTACTTGTATCTTGAAGAGTTTTCACTATTTTTTTTTTCCGTAATAATCTCAGAGCATCTTGGTCAATATCAGGTGGCTGTAACTGCACAGCTTTATAGCTGACTCCTCTATTCTCTTCTAGTCCTTTGTGTTTGCTTTGTACCTGTGGCCTGCTGGTTTTGTGACCGTGGCCCCGTCTCACGTGGAATAAGGTACAATGATCTCCAGCCTTATTCTTTTGGCTCAGGATTGCTTTAGCTTTGGTGCTTCTCTAGGAATTTTGAGATGGCTTTTCTGTCTTTGTGAAGGGCGCCATTGGTGCGTTGATGGCCATGGTATTGAGTTTGTAGTATTATCTATTGTCACAATGGTCATCTTCCAATCTAGGAGCAAGGGAGTTACAAGGCTCATTTTTGCAGATAGTTGCCTTCTCCGCAAACCCACCTATGATTCGGGGCAAGTGCTGTGTGATTTAGGATCCTGGCCTAAATGCTCCTGCCTCTAGAAGATTCTTCCTCATCCCCTTCTTCTTCCTCTTCCTCCTCCTCCTCTTCTTTTTCAGTTGACCATATATATACTATGTTAGATAAAGATATTACTATACACATTTTAGATTTTAGATTCCAATGTTCTTATGGTTGTTTCTAAGACATTGTTACTTTACAATATTTGTTATAATATTCAAGGGACCTGGCTCATGTTATTTTTAGCTTCAATGATAAACACTATATATGAGTTAAACGTTAGGTTTCTTCATCGAGAGTTTTACTGCCAACATTTAAGACCACGGTTGCCTTTGTAAATAGAATTTTCTATATCTATAAAGTTCAGCACATTCATCTGAAGTAATCTTTTTTAAAAAAAGACTCTGCCTTTTCCAGGAAGTTAAATTTTTATTTCACTGTAATCTGGTGTGAAGGGTGAACTGTTCGTCTAACAAACATGAAACCTGGTTATGATCACCATACTTCAAAGAAGGAAAGCGGGAGGCAGAAGCAGTTTGGGCATGTTTGCATACCTTAAATGTAGCATCGGTTGTAGAGTTTAAGAAGTGGAGGAATGGAAAATAGAAAATGCAAAGTAGTTGGACGTGGTGGCAGCACACACTTATAATCTCAGCGCTTGGGAGGCAGAAGCAGTCGTATTTCTATGAGATCAAGACCAGCCTGCTCTACAGAGTGGGTTCTAGGATATCCAGGATTACACAGAGAAACCCTGTGACTTGAGAAAATCCAAAAAAGCAAAATACTACAAAGAGTGTAGCATATCCACACACCTCAACAAAGAGGTAAGGCCCAAAGTACACTATGATGTTATTTCCGACTTATTGCCTCATACTGTGGTATCAACTGAGTTCCTCATATTGAAAGCATCCTAACAAAACATGTAATGGTATTTTGTTAAGATAACATGTTGGTTAACATTTTTTTTTGAAGAACCACTGTTTACATCATAAAACATTTGAGAAATATCAATTTAAAACAGACAGGATGATTAACACTAACTTACCCGAATTTGGAAACTACAGAGGAAGCTCAGTTGATAGATGGCTGACCTAGGGCTAGGTTTGTTTGCCATCACCACATAGAGTGGGCATGGAGTCACATACCTGCCATACCAGTGCTCAGGAGGTGGAGAGAGGAGGATCAGGAGTTCAAGGTCATCTTTGGCTATAGAGTGAGTTTGAGGCTATCTTGGGATGGACGACCTGCCTCAAAAGCAAACTAACAACAACATCATCATCCATATATGTGTGTGTGTGTGTGTGTGTGTGTGTGTGTGTGTGTGTATGATTATATCATATGTAGGATGGAGTTATGTAAATATGGACAAACATGTGTGGAGGAGAAAAGCACAGCGACAGATCCAATAAATGACCTACTTCTGTGTATAGAGCCTTCTTGACATGTAGATTGATTTGAAAGTTTCTTAATACCATTTCAACTCACTGTATGTACACGTATGTCTATCTGTTGTAGGAAAAAGAATTTAAAGTGTTCCAATGTCTATTTGTTGTTGGGGAAAGGGTTTAAAGTCTTTCATAGTGGGCACTAAAATAAATCAAGTTCTACCAACAAGATAAAAGTCTAAAATGTTTCAAATACTAAATAACCAAAAATTCCAGTTGTTATTATTTAAAGTCTCTCTACTCCCATGTTCTCAAGAAACAAATAGTTCTTCATACCAAAGGCACTGAAACTATTGTCCTGGGGTTGAAAACAGCCCTGCCTCCATTTTATTGTGATCCCATGAGCTCAAATAGACTTTACATTGTTTGATTTCCTTTCTTTATTGATTTTATGATTGTTTGTTTGTTTTTCAGTCCTGGGCATAGAAACAGGGCCCCTGTGTTTTCTCAGTAAGTGCCTTCTTAGGGAGCTAGACTTTGACATTTTATTTTGAGTCTGGATCTTATCAACTTTACCAGGCTGGTCTTGAACTCACTCCAGCTCGAGCAGGCCTTCATTATGTGATTCTCCTAACTCAGCTGCCTAAGGAAGATTTCAGCAGGTCTTTATTATTTATTATTTTGCATTTGCATACATAATTTGTGTGGATTCTCCCTTGCCCACTTCTCTCCCTCATCCTCCTGTTCCCCTTCTCCCTCTGCTATGTACTTTTGCCTCCAGTATTTCCCCCTCCACTGGAATATCTCATGTTCTATTGCATTTTCTATAGGGTCTCTGAACTGTTTATTCCATATCGTGGGCTCCTTCCTAGTTTCCTGGTTTTTTACCCAAGATTTACTGTGTCTTTTCAACTGTTTCATGCTTTGAGTTTCTTTAGGAACCGCATATTCATAGGCAATGCAAAGTCAAGCTACAGTCAAACCTAAATTTTGTAGGTGCTCATTATATGGAGATTAATACAATTATCCACACAGAGAAGACAGCACATAGGAACAGGTAAAGTTGCATAGCCATGATTGCAAAAAGGGCATTTCTGTATTGGTAGAGAGTATAAGGACTGACTATTTAAATCCCAAAGTCAAAACAGACCCAACACCAAACAAAGAAGTAGACATCATTCTTTTCAGTGAGCAAAAGTTGGCCCCGAGCTGTAGGTTGTAAAACATGCACTTCATGAGAGATTATCTGAAACTTATAAGAATGTTAAGATGTCTCCATTGATTCCTCCACTGAAATGACAGGAGAAAACCCAGTGTATATACTAATGACTAAAGAAATGTTCTTAATCCTCAACTTGAATAACAATCAACTTCTCAGACCTGTCATTCTGACAGAGTTACCTATTCAAAGTGAAATTCCCCGAACTGTCCAAGGAATGGAGAGGGCATGGCACTGCACTAACAGCTCACAACACCACAACGCAGAAAATACAGGAGAGAGGTTGATTAGTACATTGGATAACAAAGGTCTCCTGGAGAATGAAAGCTTCATCAATGAGCAGAATTGGGGAAAGGGAAAATCTTCCAGGAAATGATCTTCCTGTATCATGCCACCATGCGTTATAACTTTAGGTTTGATCACACTGCTGCTTGATCTGTGAGTGCATGCATAAAGTTGCAAATCAATTGCAGGTCAATTGATTTGACACAGACAGTGTGATGTGAGGGATGTGTTTTGAAGATTCTGCGAAATGTGTTAACGATACAGGGAACAGAGAAAAGACTAAGGTAGGTCCCTTCTGGTAGCTCATAGCGTGATGTGCAGACGTTGTGCAAGCGAACAGCCTCATTCTTGTATTGAAGCATCTCAGAGAAGTAGTGCAGACATGTTATATGGTTACGGAATCTGGGAGCAGAACCAGTTTCAGGGTGATCCTAGACCATAACACCAGATGCAGCTCAGTGGCTCTGGAGCTATGGCTGAAGGTCCTCAGCTGAACAAGTGAGTGTTGAAATAGCAGAGCACCGGAAGGAGCCAATGTACTTTTCATGTAAGATGTTGGGAGTGCTGTGGGCCTGAGAGACTTGAAATATATGTGGTTTGGAAAAGGATGACCGCGTCAATTGTGCATTTACGTGAACAATATAGCAGCTGAGTTTTTGCCGATAATGAGAATCTGACAGTCACGAACTGGTCGCAGTGAGGTAGATAGCAACGTGTTTTGTTGCAGGGAGTGCATTCAGTGTTTGCAGTGATGGACAGTTCACCCTCCCATACATACAGATTCTCTGTTTGTGGATTCAACCACCTTTGGATGCAAGCACCTGGGGAGATGCATCATTTCCCCATAGTCTAACACATACAGACTTCTTTTATTGCTATCGTTCCCTAGATAATCTAATACGACAGTTCAATCCATGTCAGTCACATCACACTAGGTATGTAAGTCAGCTACAGATGATTTAAAGTAGACAGAAGAATGGGTATATATGCTATGCACATGCTATATGTGACTTGAATGTCTGGATTCTGAGGGACAGTTGTGGACCCCGTATTCACTGCATAGTCTCATAAGAGTATATGCCTAAAATTAAGGGTAACATCTTGTTGCCCAAGGGTCTGGGACAATATTCTATCCTGTAAAAGGACATTATTTATTCACATCACAATGGCATTCTAAACTAGACTGCTCTAACATTTAACAAAATGGGCATGGATGCCTGGCTGTCAGCCACATGGCAGACAAGAGGGGGTGTGTGCCTTTTGCTGGGGCCTCAGCTAGCAGGCAGAATTCCCCAAAAGAGTCTGAATATCTGGCCTCAGAGGGGCATTTGAAATCAAGAATTGGAAAAAGACTAGTGGACTGATAATCTTGTTGTTGTCATTGTCATCATCATCAACGTTGTTTTACTAAAAATCTAAACTCTGTTGTTTAGCCACCAGGCAGCTACTCCTTTCTACTCAAAACCATGAGACAAAACGGACCCTCCTAGCCTGCTGAGTGCTGTCAATAGAGCCCCAGGAAGATTGCAACAGGTCTGAGAGTCAGTATGGAGCCCTTATGGCCCTAAGGGAAGGCTGCTCTGTATGAATCTGAGTGATGCAAGCTGACTAGCTAGGATCTTCTCAGTAGGACCAGTGGCAGAGAGACAACTCAGAATAATCAGTATGAATCCAGAGAGAATCAGGAATGTGACAAGTGAAGTCTTCGCTCTATGGCTTCAGAGTAAATTCCTTGGGGTTTGTAAGGTTAAAGGGGCAGACTTCCAAGCAGAGTAGAACGGTGCACACTGGAATAATGACCACAGACCACACAGAACAACACTAAGCCGACCAAGAGGTGCAGAGGAGGCAACAGCGTAGCATTTGTGGACCGGGAGTAGCAAAGGACTAACATGAAAAGAGCAGGATTTGATTAAATTTAAATGCTATGGTAGGCTCAGACATTAGAGAGTAAAAAGGAGAGAAGTGTCCAAGAAGGAGATGAGGCAAAGTAGAACAGGGTCATTAAAGAAGAGATCAGTGTCATAGACAGATGGTTCCATCTTCACTGAGGAGAGATGGAGCTAGAAAGAAGCGGAGTGATGTGTCAGAAAGGGCACAGGGGTGTTAAGTCGTGGGGAATCGCTGGATTTATCTATACGAACAAATGAGTATACAGTTGTGGGCTGGAGAGATGGCTCAGCCGTTAAAGGCTAGGCTCATAACCAAAAATATAAGAGTATACAGTTGCATGACATGAATAATCTTCTAATTGAGGGTGGCATTGCCCACAAGGCTAAGGTCCAGTGCCCACTGAGAACATCCACAGAAATGGCACCTGCCTAGGCGGACGAGAACAGAGACTGAGCATGTGCTCACTGTGATCTAGAGTGGTGATTCCCAAGCCTGGGAGCACTCAAATCCATCCTACAGCCCTGGGAGCACTCAAATCCATCCTAGAGCCTTCTTAAAATGACAGGAAACACTTCACTTTTCACTTCATAGGAAATGTGTTGTGGAATAAAAGTCAAGGAAAACGACTAGGTTAACAAGAGCTATGTGCTTTAACCTGGGAAATCTCGAAAGGTGTGGCTTTTATGACTAGGACCGTGCTGAGTCGGAACTGTTTAAAAGAGATTACAAGCATACCATCAGTTCTAAGTCAGGGTTCAAGGTCATTTTATACCTAAGAACTCGGTTTGACTTCTTCCAGATTCCAAGTGCAAATTGTGATGTAAGCAGCCCCTTACCTTTTAAGTAATCCATTGAGAAGACAGGGTACAATTTTTTCATCTCCAACCTGCAATTCTCTTCACCTCCTCATTACCTCTAGTCATGCAACTGAATTAAGAAGAAGAAAGAGTCTCCAAGCGCGGACAGCCACTAATGGGAATTATAATAGAACATGAGACCAGAAAGACAGCTCTGGTTATTATAGGAGTTCTAACATTTTCCAAATCTGTCAGCCTGACAATGCAGTGTTTCAATAAGGGTTGAGTCATGAATCCATTTCATTTACTGCACAAAAGAACAAAAATTGTACGTGACAGTAGACCATGGACTCTCTACTATGGCTAAATCTGTATGAAGAAAGGGCAGGAGATGTGTGCTGTCTTTGAAATGTAGTAAAGTACAGTGATTGAAAGCAAGGTGTGGTGGTGACAGTGATGGTGTGTGTGTGTGTGTGTGTGTGTGTGTGTGTGTGAGAGAGAGAGAGAGAGAGACAGAGAGACAGAGAGAGAGAGAGACAGAGAGACAGAGAGAGAGAGAGACAGAGAGAGACAGAGAGAGAGGGAGGGAAAGAGAGAGAGACAGAGAGAGAAAGAGAGAGAGAGAGACAGAGAGAGTGATGCAAAAAGGGAAATGTTGAAAATGTTGAAGGAGAGGCAGTCCTAGAGACATTCAACAGTATATTGTATTAATCTTTATTCTATCCTCTTTATATTATTAATCATCGAATCATGATAATAATTCTACCAACAACTTTATTTCTTTACATCTACAGATCCTAGTTTAATTGTCTCTTTCAACTGCATCGAAAATGCAATTACAAAAAAAATGAGAAGCAGAAAATGACTTTGATTGTTCACCTAGATCTGACACTGTGTCCTCTGCATACTAAGTTGGCATTATGCAGTACAGAGTCATGAAGGACTTGGTGGCTTGACACTCTGGCATAGAGGCGAGCACATTATCAGGATGTGATTTGCATAGTGACAGAAGATGGGATCACGAATGAGTAAGGTCTTAGAAATGATAACAGCTTAACACCCAGAAGGAAAGAATAAATGCTTCTGCAAAGAAATAATATTACTTTATTATTATAAAGTAATAGAAAAGGTTAGGATTTAATGACATAAAAATTTGAAACTTCAAAATAACAGTGAGATTAATAAATGAAAGGTAAATTTTAAAGAGTGTAAGCACATGACAATGAGCTAATATTAGCATCCATAATACATAACATACGTTCTATGTCAGTTTTTCCCAAGTTACTCTATAAAATCACTAAGAATTGAGAGAGAGAAAAGGAGAGGGGAGGGAGAGAGCTAAAGCAGAGATGGACCTGAAGCATTCAGATACTGTTGCTTCAATGATAAATTCCATGTAAATACATATATATTGTTTATATGTAAAATTTGTTTGCAGATTTTCAGAACACACATAGAGAGAGGATCTAAGGTTATCTCAGTTTGTTCAAATTATTAAAACAAAATACCAGCAAGCAGGAAACCTTTAAACTGCTTGAAGTCCTGGAGGGTGAGGTGGCTGAAATCAAGGTGCCAGCAGGGTAGGCGCCTGGAGATAGCGCCCTCCTCATAGAGAGGACATTCTGTCTATGCTGTCAGTTGGTGAAAGAGCTAAGTGTGCTCTCTGTGGTGTCCTATAAAAAGGCGCTAATGCATTTGATGGGAGCACCGCCATCACATCATCTAATCAACCACGGAGCCCACACCTCCTGGTGTCAATGCTCCACTGTATGGCAACAGAGATCCATTGTGTGAGCTCATATTCCAATTACTGTATTGTGAGGTCACTATGATACGCGTGCCAGCCCAATTCTCGGTTGTGACATTGTGGTACCAATGTTCTATCATAGCGTCACTTTATGACATCCAAACCTCCAGTGTGCCATCACCTTGTGCATTGTAGTATCTCAGGGCTCCTTTTTTTGTATCATCATAAATTTCCAGTGTGCCTTCATATTGCTTTATTATGATGCCATATTGCTCCATTGTGACACCACAAATCTCTCTTGCATCATCGCAAAGGTCTATAACATTATAAAGATCCACTGTGCCATCTGAATGTCTCATTATGAAGCCACAATGATCCACTGACATATTTCAGGGCTTCACTATGCTGCCACAATTCTACATTGTGGCAACACAACGTTCTTCTCTGCCATCACAGTGCTTGGTTGTCATAATGCTGTATTTTGACATCACAACACTCATCTTAATCATCACAGTGTTCCACTGTGTCACCACAGTGTTCCACTGTGTCACCACAGTGTTCCACTGTGTCTGCACAATTCTTCACTGTGTGTTCAAATGCTCTATCTGGTGTAACAACACTGTGATTCAGTGTGTCATCTCAATACCCCAGTGTGACATCACAGTACTTCAGTGTGTCCTCACCATACTCCAATGTGACTTCACAATGCTTCAGTGTGTCATCACGATATTCCACTCTGTCATCAGAATGTCCCACTGTGACTTCACAATGCTCAATTATGATTTCAAAATAACCCCCATTGTGACTTCACACGGCTCTATTGTGATTTCAAAAATGTTCCATTGTACTGTGTCAATGCCATACTGTGACAACAGTTTGATGAATTATGCCAACACAATGTTAAATTGTGACATCACAGTGCTATACTCTTCAATTTTACCATCACAACAATGCATTGTGACATTGCAATGGTTTACTTGGTATTACAGTGCACCTTAGGGGCTGGCATTTTGATGTATGAATAGGAATAGCTGTTTAGAATATGGCTCAGTCATTCCCACTATTCTACCATCTATCTATCTGTCTGTCTATCTGTCTACCTATCTATCCATCTATCTATTATCTATCCATCAATCCCTCTGCACAAATCACAGAAACCAGATGGGAAGTAATCTCAGTGGACAATCTTAGTACATATCCTAGCATTTTTACTTTCCCAGTCTCCAAGAATGGCCTTAATATTATATTCAAATTTAAAAATCCTTTATCCACCACTTTGAAATCCCTATTATATTTTAAGAAGCCAGGGTCCCCTGAGTTTTCCTCTTATCCTCTCGGGCCTTCTTTTCTGATTACTCCCAAAATGTTGGAACCTTCTAGAGCCAGGATGCTGGACCTCTTGCTCATCTAATCTATTTCAGGTCACTTCAGTTTCATGGATTTATATGCCATTGGTCATATGTTGCGCTGCCTTCTTCCAAATAATGTGAGAGCTGTAACTCTGAATGTGAGTTTACTTGGAAATCACATACTGTTACAACCACCTTAGGATTAAATATTAAGGGGAAGTTCTAATTTGGTATCTTATCTCTGAATAGAGAGAAAAATCTTTAGACAAGCAGGAAGAAAAACAGAGATTGGCATGGTGTACTTTCTTCGAGTGAAGAAATATCAAGGAATATAAAAAGAAGCAGCAAGTGAATTCTCTTTTAGACACTTGAAAACATAGCCCTGATGACAAACCTTGACTTCCAAGTTAAGCTTCTACCCTTGTGTGATTGATAGCATCTGTTTGTTTGTTTGTTTGTTTTACTCCATGTACTTTGGGAAATGTTGATACTGCAGCCTGTGTTAACTAGTACACCAGCCACACATACTATTAATTCCTATAGAAATCTCCAACCCTGACCAAGCTTTACTTACCCACTTCATATCTGACTGCTCACTTTTCTTTAAAGGTGTGAAAGGCACCTCAAAACTGAAAATGTGATTCTCACACTATAACCCAATTTCTGTTTTATTTCTCTATCTTGGTCAATTACCCACAATTTGTTCAGGTTGCTGATGATGAAGACTTGGGTGTTACTATGGATTCCTTATCCTTATGCCTTGTCAGCTTTACTTCCAAGAACGATTCCAGACTTGCTCTTCCTTTCCATTGGGATTGGCCTCACTCCACTGGTAACCATCAGCACTGGCCTGTCTGGACTCCAATTTCAACAGATGCTCCAGATTGTCCTGCAATCCACCCTCCCAAACAATGGTCCAGAAGTCAGGTTCTTGCTTATACCCTCCAGATAACCTTACTGTCCTCCTTTACTTGTCCCGACTCCTCTGAACATCTCTGCTGTAATCTTACACTCTCATCTCTGACCTGACCTATCCAGTAACAGTTGCTGCCTTTCTATTCTACAGAACTCAAAGCCAATCTGTCTCAAAACCTGTGCCCGGCACTCTCCCTCTGCCTGGACCAATTTACCAAGATTATTTCACGTCTGACTCTCCCTTCCTTGTTACTCATATTTCACTTAAAATTTCCCCCTGTCTTAGTCAGTAAAGTACTTGACTTGTAAACACGAGGACTTGAGCTGACTCCCAGTGTCAACATTTAAGAAACAGCCAGGAGCAGTGATACCATTCTCGAATCTCATCACAGAAGAGGTGGGGACATCTGGATCCATGAGACATCGTACGTGACAAGTTCCAGGCCAGTGAGAGACATCTTGATTTATAAAAACTTATGTATATTATTAAATATTATATATATATTATATATATACAAAATGTACACAGATGTATGTATTTCCCTCAAGAAATCATAGGTCAACGGCTCTGCTCTATATGTTCTGACACTTGCTCTGTCTTCTGCCATTGTATTTTAAGTTTCATGAGGTTAAGGTCTCATTGTCATATTCATTACTGTATTCATAGATCCTACAAGAGTGTCTGGGCTTAAGATTTGATGAGTAGATCTGTGTGCATAGATTATAGAAACTGCTGTGACTCTTCATTTTCCAAAGGAACAGAAGCAGACAATTGAATGAACTCCATAGCCTGTGAAACTATATGGCTATGCTCTTTTCCTTTGTAATTTAGTGCTTCCTCCAAAGAGATCTTTGCCCCTATATCTACCTAGTGATTCACTTCTTTACTCTGAACTCCAGTTTGAAGGACATGATCAGAAACTCACTGTCTATTCAGCAAGCCCATTGATTAATCATTCCTCATGAACTTCCTATGTATGCCAAGGAATAAAAAGTCAAATTAATGTAGGTCCCCACTGTCAGAAGTTCAGGCTAAAACAGAAAACTGTAGCATAAAAGTAAGTAATATTTAGAGGGCTAGAACACAGTGCTTCAAGAACAAAGAAATAGTATGGTAAGAGATATAATGGTGGTTAATAAAACGTGTCCACAACATTTCACACAAGACAGAATCCAATGACTGTTACTGCTTGGCCAACCACTTCAGTAACCGAGGTATTTTAGATAGGGCTGGCTGCTTTCCGTATGCTAGGCAGTGTGCTTCTTGATGGCATGAGCTATGATATAGATACTATATTAATCTCTGAGGAGGCTGTAATAAATGAGTCCAGATTTGGTGGCTTAGAACAAAAACGAAACTTGCTGCACCAAGTTTTTATGGGCTAAAAAAATATTAAAAGAAAGAACCATGTTCTAGTTCAGAACCTTTATCACTTTTAGATAGAAAAGACTTTGTGCAGGATTAAAATAATGTAGCAAAAATCCACTCCTTGAATACTGTGACAATAAGTTTCCTGCTCCTTTGGTACTTGGTGACGGCAGCTGACTTTGTCTCCAGCTCCATCAGACCATGACCCCATGACCATGTCCTCTCTGCCTCATCTGTCTGTAACCTCCTCCCGTCTCTCTTCTGAAAGTGCCTTACTTTAATTAGGATCCATGTGGACAATTTTTCCATCCCAAGAACTTAAACTCACATCCACACTGTCTTCATTATAGGAGAAAATATTCTGGGTTAAGAGATGTGCCATTTGGGGTTATCATTTATCCAGTCTACCACAGATATCAATAACCTAGTAACAAGTTGTTTTAGGGCTCTGTGTAGTCATAGTTATAAACACAACTTATTAAATCTCCTATTTTCTTTATTATTTGCTTAGCATCCCACCCCTGACAATCTCATTTTTTGAGAGCATGAGAACATCTGTCTGCCTGTATTGTATCCACTGTGTATTCCAAATTCCACTCTCATATTTTATGGCATGTAATAGATGCTCAATAAATATTTACTGAATATAAAACAGGCCCACGATTGAAGAAGGTGGTAAGGTGATTCACTCGAGTTGACAACTAGTAAGCTGCACAGTAAGACCTCGGATCTGAAATTCACCAGTTCCATTCACTTTCCTTCCAGTGAGTCTGGAAATATTCATGGCACATCCTTTCAGTTCTATGATTCTGATTCTCAAATATCACATCTTAAGAAATGTTTTCTCCCTGCCTTATATGTAAGATTAATGTTTTCATACAACGATGCAGGATAGTATCACCCAGTGACGAGAACCTGAGTTAATGGGAGCTTTGACTAGGATGTTGTTACCTGAACAAAAACCTATAAAAATCCATTTTTACACTTTGTGACTCATCAATTCCCAAGGCCACAGGAACAAGCTTAAAGACAGCTGTGAATCTAAGCGATCCCTTGACTTCTGTTCTTACAGCTGTTCTTTTAATGTTTATTCTTGGAATCTGTAAAATCAAGGCATTCTCCTAACGGAACTATAATATATTTTTGAAATCCACTCCTTCTAAAGTTCCATGGGTATTAGCAGACAGCTGGCACAATGAGCCAGCCCAGTTACTCGGGAGTGAGGACCATGTTTGATGAGAAGAAACCCCACCATTTCCACCTGTCAAGCCTCACATCAGCAAAAGGGTTTTGGCTCTTTTGTGTGGTGCTTAGGGCAGCAGTCAGGAATGTGTAAGGGCATTTGTCACGTACGTTGTTGCCTGCAAGGGTGAAGTGCCAACAGAAGGATTAGGGCATTCTAAAGAATAGAAAGTAAGTGCCTCTGAGGGATTGTCCAAACCCTGATTCCAGGGTGTCCCTCCTCTGACATGCTCACAGGACTTGAGCTCCTAAGGAAGACACCTTCTCCTTTCACATTATGGTATAATTAAAGATAGCTGAAATCAAATGTGTTCACATGTGTAGTTATATAAAGTATATTCATATGAAAGCAACAGCGATTAAAAACAAAACTAGGAAACAGTGATTTGAAGTTGATTAGACAAAGAGAAGCCCTGGATGATTAACCAAAAGAAAGGTCCAGCAAGGACCTGAGGGGGATTTTACAAAAGACAGAACTGCTATGCTTGGAAGAGAGGAAATGAGCTTTAGTGTGACAAGGCAAAGCCCTACGTCATTCTTGCTCTTGTAAGACTGAAAATAGTTTTCTCTCCCCTTCCCCCTTTTTCTTTTAAGCAAGAAAGGCAAGTTCTTGACTGACAGGCTCTAGCAACTATATGGACACGGTTCCTCTCCAGAAGACAGGACGAAAGTCCCGGAGAGCCATTGATAATGAAACAGTTCCATCAGCCTCCTTTGGTTCCACAACTCTGTCCTTCATCATTGTCAATGGAGATGAAGAGGAGACTCAAATAACATTTAAGGAACATTTCAATGGAATGGAGTAATTGGTCAAATATGGAAACGAAGACAAATTTAGGTAGCTCCCTGGCTCATATCGTGAGAACATATGCAGGTGAAAGTATCATAGGATGGAAAAATTGATGATCATAGTATGATAGTGTTTATACAGGAATCAAGGACATACATTTTTAAGATCTATGAGATGACCCTCATACATCTGATACACAGACCTAGAAATAGAAGTTAAAATTTACCAACACTCAAGAAGTATTTCTGTGTGGAAAAAAAAGATGAGGTAGACCTAGTTCACAGCCCCAAGAAACTTGGCATGGAGGAAAGAATGTCTACTAATGGGCTGGATCAATTTCCAGAAAAGAACATCAGAAAAATAGGGAATATTTTTAGACAATCTCTCTTAAGGTTGAGTCCTACCTACACCACTGACACCCTTGAACACTTTAGGATATTATTAACATTGCTAAATTCAATACCACTTTTGAATTTGGAAAAAAGTAACAATTGATTATATTCTCAAGTCTCGAAGTGAGCCCCTAATAGTTTCCTTAGGCACTGACTCAACAAAGAACAAATTTTTCTTTTGGTTTGATTAAAGTAACTTCTATTAGAAAATTACATTGGTTAAATTTTCTAGTATTTTTCCAGCCACAAAGAGTATAATTAAGTTGTCTACATTTTAATACATTGAAATTTTATGAAAATGATCAGTATATACATAATGCATGGTACATTTTAATTGAACACAATTAAGTTTATAAAATTAAAAATTGAGCACAAAAAGTTATGTTTCTTAGAGGCTAAAATATCAAACTGACAAATGATAAATATCAGCCTCTGTATCTACTGGTTTTGTATATTTCTCCCAGGAATTTTTCATCCTATTTATTAAGTGTTCTTTTTCTAGGGTTCTTCTGGGCAGAGCTACACAAAAAGCAGGTAAATCAAGCCAAAGTTCACTCTGTCCGTTCATTCCTAAGAATAGCCATCCTTTCCCAATACATGAGGAATGTAGCTCACAGAATCATAAACCTCAAGTTGATTTTGAAAAGACGGATCAGTTTCTACACAAGAGGGAAAATGTGATTTATTTCCCTGTTTTAGGGAAAAAAATCATCTAATTATATTATCTTATATTATTTAGAATAAAGGATATTAATGGAGTTGTCCTGGTTTCTGGATACTTTCCCCAGAATGGTAAAAATATATATTCTATTTCAAAAATAAATTTTAGATCCAGAAATAAATGTAAGAGTCTATTGCTTAGTTTTGAACAATTCCATGTTTAGCCATGTTTTAGAATCTCATTTATTACTAAATGTTAATAAGCTCATAAAGAATTCTTTTTTTTAAATCCCTGTTGCTATTATTTCTATTCAAGTCACTTTGATTTATTATTGATGTCTGTTGCTTTCAACAGTAATATGAATGGCCAGTGATTGGTAATGCATATTAATTTTTATACATGAATCTTGACAGACACAATCACCCTCACTATGTACCAGGATGATTTACAAATCCCACTAGAGAAAAGCACTTTATCCTCAGAGAGTTAACAACATTAATTTTTAATATTAATGAAATTCATATATGTATTTTGAGTGAATATGAATTGGTCTTGCATGCTTTCATTGGTCCATAACATAGATTTAGTGATCCACTGAGAGTTCTTGGACACTATAGTTGATTACTTATGTATTTCTTTTAAAGAGTTATAAAAATAACTTTCATCTTGTCTCTGAAAAGAGAATAGCATGCATTGTTATGGTTTGAGTTTATTTTTCTGTAGAGACAGTAATTTCCCATTGAGAAAACTATACATTTGACTAGGAGCAGTTAAAATGATTCATCATCCCCAGGGTCTGGGAAATAAACACTTGGTGTCCTGTTATTTGCTTGGGTGAAAATAGCTGATTTTACATTAGAAAGAATTCTATCTACAGGAACAATAGATAGGGTAAAATAATCGCAAAGCGGGCATAAAGGTGCAACTTCCTTCAGAAAGATTAAGTTCTAAGCCAGTGAAGTGCTTCTGCATTTGAGAATCTTATCCTCGGCTGAATGCTTGGCAACCACCGATGACCCCGTTCTCTAAGACACAACAAGTATGAAGCCAGTGTAAAGAGGTGTGAGGAGGTTACATAGGGTAGGTAGCCAGGTGGTCATATGGCTTCTGCAGACTGAGAATTTGAAGGCAAAACCCCTACCCTGTTGTTGGATTGCATTGAATACACTAAGCTCATTTTATAGAGATGCAAAGCTAGTGTACTTTGCAGCTCCTCCTAGACACCAATTCTAACTCCGTGATAAAACTGCAGTTTCCACATGCAAGGCAGTTTTAATCCTGTCTTTTCATCTCCTCAACGTCCATACGGTCTGGCAGGTGACTAAGTACTGCATTCCTTGACCTACTTCAAATCTACTATCTGTTCTTCATGAGTGGTAGCCTGGAGTCCTAAGAAAGAGGTGATTCTACAGGGAGGTGGCCCATCTTATAGCAAAGTATTATGTCACATACGCATTGCATACATTGCATGTACCTTAGCAAGCATCAGAGCCTAGCAACACAGTGCTCTGTGGAGTGCTTTTTCCCTCCCGTGTTGATCATTGGTATGACTAGGAGTCACCATGACTGCAGCATGGATCATTAGAGATAATTATATAGCATAGCATTACTCTGGGGGAAAGCCAAGTGTGGTTTCTACTGAATTACATAGCTTTTTTTTAACCATCATAAAGTAGCAAAAATGTATTAAGTCAAAACATGGAAGCCCATACTCAATGTCTTTGGAAAGCTGCTATTACAAGTTCATTGACGAGTTGATTAAACCAGAACTACAGAGAAAGAGTATGGCCCTATGCTTCTTTGAATGTAGCCTAAAATATGTTTGAGTGAAAGTCACCGAGCATCAATAAGCTGGCCTTGTTGAGTGCCTTGATGGATTTCTATGTCCAAATCATGTCAGGGTCTTGCAACTATTCATCCTACACTAAGCTTGTCAACCCTGTCATAATAAATAATAATGTGTGTCCTTTCTGAAGGCTCCCTTTCCTGGCAATCAGGAAAGACTCTTATTTCTCTTAGTCCAGATGGACATCTACAAGCAAAAGTCAATTGCCTTTGAATACTATCTATGTGGTTAACTCTGGTTTAGAAAAAGAAGTGACCCTGAAAAAAATTTATGGTTTTGGAGTCAGAAACGATGGTATATGCCTGTCATCTCACCAGGGAAGGGGAGGCTGGAGGACAGTGAATTCTAGGACAATCTGGGCTAAAGAATGAAATCGTGTCTCAAATTAAAAGGCAGTTATTAAATAAGGCCGTGGTATTATTATTTATTTGCAAATGATAGAAATTAAATAAGCAAGTTTCTTTTTTTATTTTAATTTTCTTTCAGGACAGCTCTCATCCTATAGTTCAGGCTGGTCTATAACTCACCTCAATTCTCCTGCTTCAGTCTCATAAATACTGAGAGTCCAGGCATGAGTCATCACTCGTGTGTGTGTGTGTGTGTGTGTGTGTGTGTGTGTGTCTGTGTCTGTGTCTGTATGTGTGTCTGTGTGTGTTTGAGAGAGAGGAGAAAGAGAGAGAAAGAGAGAGAGAGAGAGAGAAAGTATATATTTCTAATAAACTAGTGATTCAAGCTGACAGCAATTCTACTAAAATCCATCTGTCTATGTAACAATCATAAGTATTGATCTTGAAATTCAGCCCAGAAAATTCCAACTTAGAAAATCATTTTGCAAAGTTATTATCTGTGCATACTTTAGGAGAAACAATGTATTTTAACGTCTATGGGGCAATTACAATGAAAAGTATCACATCCTTAAAATATAAAGACTACCTAAGAAACAGATGCCAAGCTGTCAGTTGTGACCCTGACCCTTTCTGAGTTAACGTGCCGTCCGGCAGCATTGCTTCCCCAAGTTTGTTGTCTGGAGACTCAAACACACTGTTCTGAACAAACAGGAAACTCGTAAGAGCATCCTCTATAAGATGCCTCGATAACATCGGTAATCAGTGTGTTGGGTACATGCCTCCTGGTCACATCCACTCCTACACAAGAAGGCAATAAAGGCAGGAATCTGTGTTTACTCTTTAACAACAAAGCAGAACATACAAGGGATGAAAAGTGAAGATAATCTTCTTGGCTGCTGACTGTGTGACAAAGGGGGTGGGGAATAGCCAGTTATTAGTGCTGTCATGAGGCTCCAGGCCTCAAGAAGCCTGGACAATTTGCCAAGGGTGGTATGCTCACTGTACCACCTTTTCTCCCATGCTGCTTGATCACAGTCTCTCCTTTTGTGCAGGAGGACCTGGGGCAACAGACTCCTTAAGAGATCATTTCTATTCTTGTTTTTTTTCTCAGTGTGTCTTATAACAGAAAGGAAAAATTAATCACGGATGACTCTCACACATGTGTATAACAAGGAAGATCCAAGCAAGAAGGAAAAAAATCACTATAATTTATCTATAATTTACTAGCATGATTTCAGATTAGGCTGTGCTATGTATTGCTGTAATTAAAAGGTGTCTGCTCTTTTGCCTGAGTTGAAGCAGGAATAGAGAAATATTGACAAATCAGACATGAAGCCAGAGGTTGGTCCTTCATATTCAGTCATGAACCATAGTTTAGGCGAGAACGATTATTTTATCCTTTATGTGTAATGATGCATACACTTAAACCAAGTTCCTTTTTTAGCACATTTTCACTGTTGACAATTTCATCCATTGCTATAATAAATTTAGTCATTTTCCAATGGCCCTTCCAATTCCTCTCTCTAATCCCTTCTCTCCTGCTGGAATCCCTCTTCTTAAGTTCTCCCACTACTTTTATTGTTTTTGTTGTCAAAACTTAGCTCTTAAATAAAGATGAGTAGTTAAGATGTGGGGCTGGAAATTACCACCAAAATAAATATATTCTAGCACTTGGGAGGCTGGGGCAGGAAGAACATAAGTTCAGTGCCAGCCTGGACTACAAAAGATCTGCATAAAACTAAACTAAACCAATGAAGAAACAAAAATCAAACAAAACAAAAACAAACAAACACACAGAGGAAAAAATACCCAAAGCCCTGATCCCTATTCCCCTAATATAGATCTACAGGGTATAGTTTCTAAGACTACTATCACAAAGTATTATTTAGTGGTTGTTTCAAAGCAAAATAAGTTTATCTCATACACAGTTTTGAGGTGACAACTTTGCTGATCTTTACTATCTAGTCTAGCCATCCTTGACTCTCTGGGGCTTTTAGATGCATTGCTCCAACCTCAGCTTCCGTCTCACATGGGTTTTCTCCTCTGCATGTTCATGAGCAAATTCCTCTCTTCATATAACTATGCTGGTTACTGGGTAAGAGCCTATATCAATACATTGTAACCTCTTTAATTACATCTTCAAACATTCCTTCCTAACAAAGCCCCAATTATAGATCCTAGGGTTTAGGATCTCAATATATCTTTTAGGGAGAATCAATCCATTATTTTTAAAAAAATCAAATAAAACATTGACTCACAGAAACACAAAGTAATAGTGTTGGTAGAATCCTTGGTTGAAGGGCCACTATAAAAATGGGAGCGGACACAAGTCACTTGGCCACGACTTGCCAAAGTCATGTATATATCAGGACCATGGACAGTAGTTCATCGTCCATCCATTGCCCCACCCCTACACTGGCTGTATGTCTAAGAAGGGAAAACTTGACAGGGAACAAGCTTCTCAAACAACAGCCACACTCTTCATCTAGGGTTGTTAAGCTTAGACCATACAAGTCAATTGTCTTAGCAAAACTTTGCCAGATCTGATGTGTGTGAAGATATAACCTATGAAAGTTATAGAAATAGAAAGTCTGCTGGATTATAAAGATGATTGCTAGCTCCCTTAAGAATGAAAATTGGGGTTCTGTCCTTATTGAGAAGTCCCAGGTTCAAAACACCAGGTCTAATGACTCAATCTAAAGCGGAAAACATGAAGTTCATTAGTGTTTATTCCAAAAAGTTAACAAAATTCCATTTCAAGGTAGAGGAGGACATAAACTGTCCAGCGCGGATGACCCTCTTTCTGAAAGGAGGCATATTAAAGCGACATGTGAACACACGCATGTGGGTTAGTTGTAGTACATTTGAAAGCCAGAAGAGAAGGGTGAAGATGGACTGTGGAAAGGCAGTGAGCAGGGTGTCCACATTAAAGGGGTCAGGTAATAGATGCCATCTGCACTCTTCATAGAGTGTAATGCTTTAACATCTAGACATGTAGAGGAATTTCAGGGAAAGGAGTGATATACTTAAATTTGAATTCTACTCAGACAATCTGTTGATTGAGAAAAAAGATGATTGGAGATTGTAAAGATGAGTAGACAGAATTTTAACTGGGGTTGTGATAGTGAAAATGAGAAACAGGAATTTAAAAAAAAATATTAGATAGCATCCACCAATGCAAGTTACTGTCTGTGAAGAAGAGTCTGTGTCACAGTGTGGGTGAAGTAGCCAAAGGGTTGGTTTGGGGAGATGGCAAATGACTAGTTTGGTCACTGATGTTTTGAATTTGACCTTTGGGAATTCAAAATCTGTACTTTTCAAGTTCTCATATAAAAGTGGCCCAGTCTCCTGAATATGCTGATGTCACTACTTCACAAGCTTCTCTTAAGTCTAAATATCCATCAATGTTGACAGTGCTTAGAGCTTGAGGGATGATAGCACTAATGAATCTGGTATCACCCCAAACCCTCAGCTACTTTGGAAACCGGGATTGAACCATTTGTTTAATGCCTGATTGTAGCTTCTTAATGATTTCAAATAAGGGGAAACTCTGGTGCATCTATGTCAAGGACTTTCTCCTTGGGGCTTTAGAGAAGGAGAAAGGCTGAAGGGACTGGGTATCCTTAGTTGTCCAGCATGTAAAGGATCACCCCTTTCTTGATGGGCTGTTTGTGCATGTTGTGACTTGTCAATTTGTTTTTGGTTGCTTCTGAATGGCAGAGATTGACACGCCTGCAAGATTGAGGCAAGGGCTGATTCCTTGATGAGAGGAACAGTCTAAAGCAACCACCTACCCATTGTGGGATTTAGGTATGACAGTCCCATGTTGTCCCAGAAGTCAGAACCCAGGAAGCAGATACCTAAAACCTACCTCAAAAGGTACTATGCCAAGAAACTATAGAGATAGAGAATGCCTGACACTTCCATTCTCAGCCTTCCTCCCACCAGAAACTGGTAAAGGCCAGTAAGAATCAATCCATGAGTAGAATCTACACCACTTCTAGATCATCTCCAATTCCAGATAGTGAGAGCATAGGAGATAGAAACAAATTGGTATACAATTTTACAATTAAAACTTCATGAAACCATTTAGTTCCTGTTGCTTTATTTTACAAGGACACAGAGAGAGAGCCAGAGAACCAAAATCATGTTCAAGATAGCTGCAATGTTTGAACAAGAATCTTACTTCTTCAACTTCCTATGTCTTTCATCCTTGGATTTTGATAGTGGGTAATAACTGATCCTGATGAGAAGGACCTCATCTGTTTATAATGGGTTTTATTGAACATGATTGCTTTTAGACAATTCCATGCATGTGTAGAACACATTCATTCATTCTTACCTCTACCCTTGCCTTTCTCTCTCCAAGTCCCTTATCTGCTCTTCTCATTACAGGTCTTCTCCAATCTTTGTTTCTTTTTGTTTTGTTTTATGACTCTCTGATTTTAATGAGCACAGTATGTGGCCATGAGGTTGGAGCCTTGTAGGCTCACCACTTAATATACAACTGAAGGTGATGTCTGTCACCGTAATGGCAGTAATTCACTGTAATTCAGTGGAAAGGGGCAATATCCCATGAACCCCTCCCATATCCATGATTACTTGATGGGATCTCATATCACTTCTTGTCTCTGCCTTTTATATTTATTCTTCATTTTTTTCCACAATGCTCTCTGAGCCTTCTCATCTAATTATTTTAACCAGCTACAATGCTTGGCCATATATGGGTTCTTTACATTGAATCTTTTATTTAGGAAAATCATTGATATTGACTAGGTTCTTTCTGATAACTTTTAAAGATATCTATAGCTATCCTCATTAAAATTTTAAATCTTTTCCTCCTAGAATACTTGATGTGTACACTTAAATCTTGCTTCATATTTTCATGACTTTTGTGAGATCTACAACCTCATTCTGTATGGAATATATATCTTTTTATGAAACATCTATGCAAAACTATTTTTATCTTTAGTACTTGTACCAGTATTTTTATTCTCAATATATACATGATAAGCAAATTCTCAAGAAGTTTAATTGACTTGTCCATGTGATAGTATAGCATTCAAGCTCTCATCTGTTTTACTCTGAGAATTTACTTTATTGCTCCGTGGAACACTTTGTTTTTTTCCTGATGTACAATTTTGTAGCTATTAAAAGATGGTTTTAGGATTGACTAAAATATACAAGGATAATTATATGCATTTTTATGCTTTTCAATGTACTTTTGAGAACCTTTAAAATAAATTTGCTATTTATTTTCTTTACTCTGTATTCTTGCTAATTGCTACGTTGACACAACTACCTGCTTAGTTAGTGGAAGCTTATATTCTCCATTTAAACCTACCACCAACAATGCTATGGGCTACATTGTGGCACGCTCTCAGATGTTTGCAAGCCTTAATCCCCCAATTCCTTGAGGTCTTTACAGTAAACTCAAATCCCACATGAGCAATGCTCAAATAAGAAGTTTGTACACAAACATGCACTTGCATAAAACAAAGACTTCTTGAAGATAATGGAAGAATTCTGACATATATACGCCAAGGAAAAAACAGCTTCAGAAATGAAACCAGCCCTGCCAACTCACTGAACTTCAAGGCTCCAGAATTATATGGAAACAAATGTCACTGTCAAATGCATGTCATCTATGGCAATACTAGCTACTTAATGCAAATAAAGGGAGAGAACTAGATTTTAGAATTATGCAAACTACAAATAAATGCACCAGATAAGGACTTGCTCCTGACACTCTGTAACATGGCAGTTAGGTCACAACCACAGCCTTTACTCATTTTATGACATTGGGTTACATTCCACATAGAGATCATCCCAGAGTAAGCAAGCCTTAGACAGATTATCATAGTTACAACAATAAAGAGTTATAAGATACAAATCAAGTGAACTTTTAAAAGTGGGAAAATTTAACTTAACCAGAATGTTCTTCTGATATATTCCCCTATTGCACATAAGCTCCAATTTAATTTCATCTTTTAATCATCTGTAAGTGTCTTGGCATACAAGGGCATTTCATTTTCTTCCCTTCTCCCTGGCTACACAAGTAGTTACAGGCATTATATGTCCACCATCCATTCATTGATTCCAAATAAATCCTGAAATGGATTCAAGAGTGATTGACATCCACCTGTATACAAGCTAATTCTCTACTCCCTTTCTTCTGAGGCCTCTCAGAAACCATAGTTCTTCAAGCATCAACGGAAAGATAAATGCAGTAAATATATGCTCTGGTACTGCTGTAGACCATTAATGAACCCCTAGTGGAGAGGAAAGCCTGCCTGGATTTCAAAACTAGTACGCCTCTGCTTGAGAGGTGCGGAAAATGAACTCTGAGTGTTGGAACAGAGCCATGAAAGCAAAATCAGACTCAGGTCCTGGAAAAGCCTTAGAGGAGTTTGCAAAAGAATTGCAAAAACATGTACCTGTTTGCATTCCAAGAATAATAGCCAAGCACACGATGCCAAGTTTCAACCTTAAATCAAGCAATGCACACAGATTCTAGAGCTGATATTTAGCCCTTTCCCAGTTAAGGGCTGGTAAAACATACCTAGGTTCAAAGGTCAGTATTTCCGAAGACCTCTCAAACTCCTGGGCATGAAAACATCTACTCGAGGAGATGTGATTTCAAGTTAAGCAATAAAGACTCTTTATATGTTTTGTGCATATGAATATAGATAAACATGTATTTATGAATTTTAAGAGCCAAAGGAAAATTCAAAGAAACATGTTGACTTGGCCTGGCTAATTCAAATCACTACTGATAGAAGCAGGGAACAGAAAACCATGTGATGTTTTATCAGAAACAATGCTTTCATATTCATATTCCTGGCAATGAAAAAAAAAGGAAAGGATTATATTTTGTGTCTGTTTTGAAAAGGACACATGGTAAAAGCAGTGTTCCGGATACGACTACCATCCAAGTCATTTGAAAAACCCAAATTTCATTCAGCCTCATTATCTCTCACTGTCACCGACCAAGATAGGAAGCGGCAGATCTGTGTTATGAGCCGTAAATGTTGCTGGTGATGAAATATCAGAATTTGCATGTTAAGCCTAATGCTTCATAGATTTTGAATGTGGCAAACATTCAGGTAAAACATTATCTAGCCATGATACCATTATCCACTGGAAAAAATGTACTGCTATATTTCAACTGAGACAACATGGGGAAAAGAGACTACAGAATACTCTTAAAAGCAAGATTTCTGTCTTTTTGTCTTTCCCTGTCTCTTTGTCTTTCTCTTTCTCTTTCTGTGTCTCTCTCTGTCTCTGTTTCTGTTTCTCTCTTTCACACACACACACACACACACACACACACACACACTTCATTTTAACTCTATAGTAAGAGAAAGCATTAAACTTTATAGCAAGAGGTAGCTGAATTGTTAAACACTTGTCCAGCATTCTTAACATCTTGGGTTTGATGTCTGACAGAAAGAGAGATTTCCAGAGAAATATAGCCTAACAAATTCTTGTCAAACTTTCCTTTTAAACTTCATAATCTAGCATTAAAATCCCTTCTGGATTGGAGAAGGAATTATAAAAACTAAATGATACAGAAGTATTTTGTGTTATGGGTTGTCTTAGGGTTTCTATTCCTGCCCAAACATCATGACCAAGAAACAAGTTGGGGAGGAAAGGGTTTCTTCCACTTACAGTTGCACATTGCTGTTCATCACCAAAAGAAGTCAGGACTGGAACTCACGCAGGTCAGGAAGCAGGAGCTGATGCAGAGGCCATGGAAGGATATTTCTTACTGACTTGCTCGGCTTGCTCTCTTATAGAACTCAGGACCACCAGCACAGGGATAGCACCACCCACAATGGGATGGGTCCTCCCCTTTTAATCGCTATTTGAGAAAATGCTGTACAGCTAGATCTCATGGAGGCTTTTCCTCAACTGAGGGCTTCTGTGATAACTCTAGCTTGTGTCAAGTTGACACACAAAACTAGCCAGTTCAATTGACACCTTGTCAACTTGACACACAAACACATCACTATTAAGCCTCAACCCTTACTTTCTTATTCATCCCCAAGATCTAAATAACTTTAAGTGTCCCACAGTCTTTACATATTAAAAGTTCAGTCCATTTAAAATATCCAGTATCTTTTAAGCTTTTAATCCAAAGTCTTTCTAAAATTCAAAGTCTCATAACTGGGGGCTCCACTAAAATACTTTCTTCTAGAGGGAAAAATATCAGGGCACAGTCACCATCAAAAGAGAAATCAAACTCTAACCATCCAATGTCTTGGATCCACTCACAAGATCTTCTGAACTTCCAAGGGTGTGGATCACTTCTCCAGCTCTGCTCTATGTAGCGCACACCTTGTCTTCTAGGCTCCAGATGCCTGTACTCCACTGCTGCTGCTGCTCTTGGTGGTCATCTCATGGTACTGGCATCTCCAAAACGCTGCTGTCTTCTGCTGCAACTAGGCTTCACCAATAGCCTCTCACAGGCTCTCTTTCAACTCCTTTGCATGTCACCTTCAGTCCTGGGTCATAATTGCAACTGAGGCTGCACCCTCACCAATGGCCTTCCATGGCCTCTCACAGTGCCCAGCCTCAGCTGCTCTTCATGACCCCTTCATGCCTTCAAAACCAGTACCACCTTGGTGATGCTTACACACTGCTGAGTCCAGCCACAGCACAAGGTACAACCTTGGCTTTCTCTGGAACACAGCCTCTTTGTGCTCTGAGAAAACACTTCCCAGAAGATTTCGCATCAATGACGCTGGTCTCTTCTTAATCACCACTAATTTCTTAGCTCCAGCTGACCAGCATCAATAGTCCCAGTAATACAAAGGTTTGCTTTAGTAGTTCTGGTATCTTGTTAATCACAGCTGATTCTTCAGCCCCAGCTAACCAAAACCAAAGAATCGTCAGAATCAAAATAGCAACAGCACTGACAAGAGTCTTTAATCTTCCCTCTGAAATTTCACAAGCCAGGCCTCCATCTTCTGCACTAGTCTAAACATTATCTTCCAAGCTCCTACAGAACATCCCAATGGCTCTTCTAGCTCAAAATTCCAAAGTTCTACCACAGTCCTCCTCAAAACAATGTCAGGTTGTCACAGGAATACTCCACTCCTGGTATCAATTTGTCTTAGTCAGGGTTTCTATTCCTGCACAAACTCCATGACCAAGAAGCAAGTTGGGGAGGAAAGGGTTTATTCAGCTTACACTTCCACGTTGCTGTTCATCATCAAAGGAAGTCAGGACAAAAACTCACACAGGCAGGAACTTGGAGGCAGGAGCTGATGCAGAGGCCATGGAGGGATGCTGCTTACTGGTTTGCTTCCCCTGGTTTGCTCAGCTTGCTTTCTTATAGAACTCAAGACTACCAGCCCAGGGTCAGCACCACCCACAGTGGACTGGGTCCTTCCCCTTTGATCCCTAGTTGAGAAAATGCCTTACAGCTGGGTCTCATGGAGGCATTTCCACAACTGAGGCTCCTTTCTCTGTGATTGTGACAAGCTGATACATAAAACCAGCCAGTACATGGGTTAAATATCTGAACTCCATCATCACTCCCGAATAGTTCATACATAGCTAGAGCAATCTCTAAAAACCTCCAATGGTCCTGTTATTGGAAAAATTACCATATGCTCTGTTCACTGTAAGAGTTCCAGTACCTGGCACATTTGCTAATACAGAAGAGCTCCATGGTAGGCATCACACAATGACAGAAAAACAGCAAGCGCTTATAATACAGAGTAATCTGCATGCGGTTTAAAGTGGATTACTGCATGCGATCTTGTCTGTATCGGGAGACAGTGTTATGGCTGGCTTGTGTTCTGTCTTAAGAGCAAAGGCAATGCCACTCTTCAAGATTACCTACATCAGAGTCAAAGGAAACATTGTCTTCCTCTACTCCAGAAGCAAGATGTACGAGCCTGTAATGAAATCCTTCATTTCCCTAAGCATGAGGTCACCTTTTAATAAAACCCACTACATGTGTATCTGTTACTTGCCCCAGAGTAAGTCATGTGAAAGCTGGAATTTGGAATACAGGCACCCAAAAAAAGTACTGAAACTCTAAATGCTCCCACTGTGGTGAGTTCCAGTTTCAACCTGTGTGTTCCAGGGGTCTTCTGTCTTTGTCCAATGTCTTTTGAAGTGGCTGCAAGCCATCTTGTTAACTTAAAAGTAGGCAAAGCTTTAGCCCCTTTACAACTTTGAATGTTTCACGTATGACACTAATTTAAAGTTTCTTACTCATGTAGCAAGAATTTCTCTTTTTCAAAAAAGTAAAGTGTTGCCTCTACTTTAGACATGAAAAACTAAATAAAATCCATATTCCATTTCTCCTGGGCCCTTCAGGAACTGATCAGCATTTAGACAATATGGTCTTTAGGGGGAATACTAAGAGGATAGAGGGACAATTAGCAAGCTCAAAATTACAAAGAAAAACTCTTCCAACAGAGTAAAATTGCACATTTGCTAAGACCATTATAGCAGGGAAATTCCTAAAAATAAGAAAAGACAACAAGAAATGCATCCAAGAGTCCAAAGAATAAGTAAGAAGCATTGACAAATATGCATGAACACTTATAACTACTGGACTCACACTTCTGAAAACTCCAAATAAAGGACAGATATTTAGAAAGGTAGTCAGAGGGAGAAAAGTCTTACAGACAGAATCAGACCTCAGAGTCACCAGCATTTCTTGTCAGAAACATCTAAGTAATGAATATGTATGGTGAATAAATTCCAAAAAGGCAAAACAAAATAACTAATCTAGACTTCTTCACTTAGTAAAAACGAATTTTAAAATAAGGTACACTTTTCAATCAAATAAAAGCTGAATATTCATTTTTAACAAATCTAAACAATAAGGTGTTAAATAAAATTATTCAGGAAGAATAAATAAATAGCAGATAATTGGATATAAACAAAGAAATGGTGGGATAGTTAAATGAAAATTAGTATTAAAGATATTCTCTAAACATTCTAAAGATATAATTCTCTAAAAATTGAAACAAAACAGCCAGGCAGTGGTGGCCCTCTGAAAGCATAGGCAGGTCGATCTCTGTGAATTTGGGGCCAGCCTGGTCTACAGAGTGAGTTCCAGGACAGCCATGGCTAGACACAGAGAAACTCTGTCTTAAAAAAAACTTAAGCAGATACAAAACAAACAAAAAAGCGTAACAATTAAGGCCGGTATGATGGCTCAGGAGGGAACAGTGATGATTGCCACACCTGACAACTGGAGTTCAGTCTAGGGGACCCACATGGCAGACGGGGAGAATCAAGAATCAAGAATCAACAATCCTGCCAATAAAATGAAAATTTCATAACTCAGGGCACTTAAACTTTTAACTTAAAAAACTGTATTGCTACATAACTTAGAAATATGGTGTTCTTACCGTTAGCGATCCGGTTTGATTTCTGTTGCTGTAATTAACCACTGTTCACATCAATTTGCAGAGGAAAGGGTTCACTGGGATTAAGTTGAGAGAAATCAAGGCAGAAGTTTGAAGCAAAAATCACAGAGGGACACTACTTACTGGCTTGTGTCCCTGGCTTGCCCACCTCTCTATCTTATACATCAAGGCCCACCTGTCCAAAGATGGCAACCTGCATATTGGGCTATGCTCCCCTACTTCAATTAGCAATGGAGAAAATGCCTCACAGATATACCCACAGGCTACACTGATGAAGGAAACTCCTCAATTGAAATTTCTTATTCCCAGGTGTATTGAGGTGTGTGTCAAGTTGACACAAACTAGCCAGTACAATTGGCATACACCTTAGTGATTCCTTTTACAAGTCTGAACTCATTTGACGTTGTCACCATTGAAAGATTAAATGTATCTGGCTTAAAAGTGAAGATAACACCTACACACACACACACACACACACACACACACACACACACACACACACACAGGAAAAGGTAATCAGAAAGAGTTTGGGATACTTTTAAATCAGTTTTAAAAGACTTATGTGATGACTTCAGCATTAAGGCTAAGTAACTCACCATTATTAAGATTCACTAAAATACTTTCCTTAAAATAGGCATAGTAACACACTACTTACAAACATGTGCATTTATTTGTCCTTAATACATCAGTGATTCCACCATCAAAAAACTGACCATTTGAAGACACACCATTGTAAATGAGAATAATATCCCATGAGTCATTTTCAATCTGATCTTTGCCAATGTATATGATCCAAGAATGGGTCTTAATGAAATGCTCTGCAAAAAGAGTTCTTAGTAGGCTGTTAGTATGATCAAGGATTAGCATGAATAGCCATATTGCAGAGGCATTGAACACCAGTGTTAGCCTCCTCCCATTCCCTATTACTAAACAGAGTGCTAAGGCATGGACCTGATCCGGTGCAAGCCTGTGATGGAGTCAAGTTGCCAGTATGAGGAGCTTGTCATGTGGTCAACCCAATTAGGAATGTCTAAAATGCAAGGGCTGAATTCTTTCCTCCTCAAGTTCTTCAGTGTATGAATCAAAACTCCCTCCCGTAATCCTGGAATCTTTGGCCCCTGAAGCTCACTACAGAGTGAATCTTCAAGGCCTGTCAAGAATGGCCTCTTCCTCAACAAGGACTATGCAGAGAATAAGAGCAGGGTTTCATTATTTTGGCATCTGTTGAGAAGAGGATGGGTCCTGTCATGTGTTTCGACAGAATGCCCAAGATAGCTGAGGCCGCCTAAATATTATAATAGGATTACTATATTGTGTCACAGTCTCTTTAGACTATACTTTGAAATGAATGAGGCAAGGTTAAGGCTCTGTAAATACATCTCATTTTAGACTAATAAAATCCATATAGACCCAAGTTACGGTTGGCAAAAGAGGAAAGAGCAGGCGATGCCTGGGGATTATTTTTAAATATTTCATGTATTATTCATAGTGAGACTTTTGCTGGACATTACTTTATTCTATACCCATTTGAATGTTCTCAATGAAGAGGAAGCTATGCTAATTTGTTTACTGGACAACCAAAGCCTACATGCTGGAAACCAATCAATGCCAGACTGACTGCAAACACAGTGCTAGGGTTGGCTTGGGTGGTGAGTCTCAATTTGGCCTCAAAGGTCCAGTAGTGCAAAGAGTTGTGCATGCTTTCTGTGCAGACAAGGAGAGGTGCTCCTGAGTTCGTGTCATTCATTTAACCAATCAGTATGACAGGGGTCCTTTCTATCCAGCATATTAAAAATATGAACTTGGTGGATTCTGCTGTTGGAAAAGTTCTGATTGCCACACTGAGAGAATATAAAGACTATTTTTGTCCTCATGAGGATCCGTAGTTTAGCTGAACAGACTACATGGACACATAGACGTTTAACTAATAACCTAGGAGCATGGCTAAGTTTAGTAATCTCAACAATATGTGTGATAACTGTTATAAGGATGAGAACTCTGTTTTAGGAAAAGGCATTTCACCATGTCAGGATGAATGTTGGGATTTAAAGATGGGAAGGTATGTTACTTGGTTTTTTGACAACTCAACACAAGGTCCAGTCACCTGGGAAAGGGCTACCACGATTGAGAAGATGCCTCCATAAGACTGGGCTGTAGACAGCACAATGGGGGAATGTTCTTGATAGATGATAGGTATGAGAGGATCTATCCCTCTGTGGCCAGGGCTGTGGTCCTGGATTCTACATGAGAGCACACTGAGCAAGTCATGGGGAACAAGCCAGTAACCAGTGTTCTTCCATTGTTTCTGCTTCAGTTCCTGCACCCAGGTTCCTGCCTTGAGCTCCTGCTCCAACTTCCTGTAGTGATGACCTGTTATCTGAAAACGTAAGATAAAATAACCCCTTTTCTCCCCCCAAGATGCTTTTGGTCACGGTGTTTAATGACAGGGATAGAAACCAAATTGAGGCAGAAGGCAAGATAGGCTTAAATGAACATGAAGAAGTAAACCATAGTTTTAATCGAAGACTGTAATTTAAAGAAAGAAGCTTGATTTGTGACCACACAGCCCATTTATCAGTGTGCACACCGTCTGGGCAGCTCACATACATTCCATGTATTCAAGCACATTCCGGGTGCTTTTGCATATGTTCCAATTGCTTATGCATGCTTCAGGCTCTCATTTTCCAGCATGTTCATTACATTCCATTAGTACAGGTGTTAACTCGCACAGACTCACACTACTAAGGCCGAGAAGCAGTTAATGCACACGCCACTGCGTTTTGTACCCATGATCACACTGCGCAGAATTTTTGTGGAGTTCTTACTGATAAAGAATCTGAAGCTGGAGAGACTGTCACTGGTTTCCAGATCTACAGTGGGGTTGGAACTCACATCCATCTGGAGAGAAATTGTGTCTATAACCATTAAGACTCATTCCTTAACCCCTTCTCCTCTTTCCCTTTTCTTCTAGTGACTCTAAGCCATGCTTAGAAATAGAGACTGAAGTGCAGATGACATTATAAATGGGACAGATCCAAGGGTGGGCACCCAGATTGATTCTCAGCTTTGAGAAGGTTTTTATAGTAAAGGAAAGATGAGGACAATCATGTTCGACTTTCAGGATGACAGTGGTAGGTTGACAGAATTTCAGGAAAATAGTCAAGATGCCATTGGATGCTGTAAAGAATTGAGAGATACATTGGAAAGCTACATAAAGAAGAAGGATAGTAAGGACTGCTGATAACAGCGTGTACAATGGGACAGGACCATTGCTAGTGCATTCTTTATACATAGCAGTACATTAGTCCCCACAACAACTTTGAAATAGGAACCACTATTGTTATCTCCATCTGGTAGATGAGACTCGGATACATCACATGACTTGTTCGGGATCACAGCATGAAAAGTAGAGCTTGGATTCAAATACTGTTGGACTGTGACAAGGATGTAGGCTCAAATAAGAATATCAGAAACAGTGACCATGGGGCTGTGTTTACTGCTTTGTTGAATGACTACCTTGGTGATCTCTTTGCTTTCTACTTTACTTAATTATTATCTTCTGTGATCTTCTTGTTTACTACTTCGCTTGATTACTTTGTCTTTGATCTAAGAACTGACCATGTTTTGTGGATAGACCTAGAATGATATAAAAGCAGGCTGGAGAGAAAGAAAGCTACTTCAGCCTGAGTACAGGCTGGAGTCATGTTATTATTTTGTCTGTTTTTCTTTTTCAATCCTGACTCCCTTGCCTGAGACTCTGTCGACTGACTGAACTGGCTTGGTCAAAATACATGTGGTCTGTCTTCATAGCTTGAGCTAACTTGTCTTCATAGCCTGGGTTAACTTTGCTGTCATATTACTGGGTATCAAAGGTGTAGCCAATGAGATAGTGGAGGCAGAGGGGATAAGAACAGAAATGTGAGAAAGTTCTAAAAATGTTGACTCTGTGAAGTTAGCTAGCAGTTACATTCATAGTTGAAAGAAGGAAAAATTAAAGGTAACTCTTGCTTACACATAATGATTTCCCCTAGATAAAGATAGATATGTTTTTTTAAAAAACCCAGTATTTTAAGCAAAGACAATGGGTTCCATTTCAGGATATGCTGAAACTATAGTGATGAATATGGTACCCTAATGTCAATATTTAGAACAGGGCAAAAACAACTGAGGCTCATAAGGGAAAGTGAGGTGGTGGGGCAAGGATAGTTAGATAGAACTGCCTCTTTGGAGACTGTGAGGTTGTAGCATGTTTGACACAAGGTCTCAAGAGAAAGCATTCAGGAAGTAGACAGGTCACAAATGGATATGGGGTATCTAGCAGCAATTAGTACTAAGATTAAAAAGTTAGGCTGTAGAAAGAATTTTTTTAAAAAGGTAAGTGAAGGGGTTGGGGATTTAGCTCAGTGGTAGGCGCTTGCCTAGGAAGCGCAAGGCCCTGGGTTCGGTCCCCAGCTCCAAAAAAAGAACCAAAAAAAAAAAAAAAAAAAAAAAAAAGGTAAGTGAGTAAAGGAAATATAGGGGGAAAAGGAAAAGAAAAGACACTTGGCAAGTGGTAAAGTGCCATGACCAGAACAAAGACATTATAAAGGCCCCCAGGCAGGGCATGAAGGATGAGTTCAAGAATCAGCCAGAAGTTGCTCTGCTTTGATTACACAGTGCCTCCTCTGAAAGGTCCTTTAGCTAATGATGCTATTTGGGGGAGGTTCTGGAAAAATCTAGGAGGTTAAGAAGAACTGTAAAAATAGGTCACTGCAAGAAGCTGTCTTTAGGGACTCTATCTTATCCCAGGCCTTTATTCTCTTTCTCTCCTAGCCATCACAAGATGAGCAACTTACCCCTTTAGCCTCTCCCCTCAGGGACCCCCCTGCCTCAGCATAGCTCAGAAGCAGCGGAGTTGACTGACCATGCAGCAAAATCCTAAAAAATGGGTCAAAATACTTTTTTTCTCATATTAGATACTAGTTTTTCTTGGGCATTTGATCACAATGAGAAAATGTCCAGTTAAGGCAGAAATGCAGTGTGGCTAGAGGAGTGACAAGAGAGAAGAACATGAAGGAAGAAGGTCACTGGGGACCCCACAGTTATGGCTGTAGGCTATGGTAAAGAATTTGAGTTTTGTTCTAAGCTTAGTCACAGAGCACTGGGCTATTTGGGAGGAACTAATTCCCAAGTTTACTAACTAAGTTTACTAAGTAACTAAGTTAGAGTTTACCCCACTCACTTTCCGGGTCTTGGATATAGAATAGCAAGCAAGCAAAGGCCAAGGAAGGAATGGTTTGAGAGGCATCTCACCAGCCAGTGCAGGAGATGGGGCTCTGCGCAATGGTAGGAAATGCCAAGGTGTTCAGCTTCTGGTACATTCTGTGCTAATAGGATATCTGAATGGATCAAATGCAAGGACTGAGCTAAGGGATATCTCACATAATCCCTGGATTCACAAATGCAAACATCAGAGCAAGGCACGTGTTTTTAACTGAGATGAAGCCTAACAATCCACACTGTGTGAACAGTCATAAAGGCCCGGCGAGTGTTGTCTCAGGGAAGTGTGGGAGAGACAGCGGATTGGAATGGAATGAGGAATAAATTTAGACACATGCCTACTACTCCCACTTCTACCTCCAGCCCACACGCGTGCATACTCATGCAGGCAGGCATGTGCACACAAGAACATGGGTACACTTCATACCTCCAGACAGACATAATGACCATGCTTATCCACAGGCTTAGTACATGCACACATGCATGCTCATATTCCACCCGTCATGAACTAGGTGTCCTCTCATTTTGCTGCTGGAGTCCCTAGATAAGAGTCTGTCTTCTTTCACCACCTTCCATAGGGAGATGGGGACCCAACTCCTGAAAGCACTAATCATAGAAACCAAAGTGCAGCTGGTGGCCTTGGAGTTAAGCCCAACACCACTGTCCCTTTCATATTACCATCTGTAGCTGTGGGCAAATATGGTAGAGTCTTCGCTTTTATCAGGTCATCCCCTTGGCCAGTGTGGAGATTATCATGGCCATAAGAAAGGACCTGCTGACACAATTTTTGCATATTAATATGTTGTAGACATTGTAGTACCTACCTCCTCCTAATTTAAATGATTGACTCTCCAATCTGGAATGGTAGGAAAGCACTAGCAGTCTAGAATGACTGAATCCAAATTTAACCAAACAGGATGAATAGCATAAGCCTATTCACTAGATGGCAAGTGTTAGCAGACTCACTTATACCTCTAAGCATGATTTAGAGTCACGGGAACAAAAGGGAAAGAGGTAAAGGGAAACGAGGAACATGTCTTAATGGCTTTAGATACTTATATCCAGATGGATGTGAGTTCCATCCCCAACTGTGCATCTGGTAACACCTGACAGCTTCAATATACACACAAGTATACATTCTCATACACACACACACACACACACACACACACACACACACACATCAGAATGAGGTATAGTATATTTGGGAAGTTTCTTGAGAATCAGAGGCAAGGTCTAGAAGAGAGGGCCAAGATGGCCAAGAAATATTCTCCACCAGTAAACAGCACATTACACATTGAGGACAGGCAAAAAGGAGGCTTCTTGAATTACCCCAGAATCTCTCAGACGCTACCTCTGTAAAAAGTTTTCTGGCTTGGACTGACTCTAATCACATTTTGTTCCTAATACTATAAGCATTTTTTTTAAACGAGTGAAGTTGGCAATACAGACAGCCTCTCTAGTGAAATTTCCAGAGCTCCACGAGTTCAGCCAAGCCAATGTCTGTTCTGTGGCTGTGGCCTTGCATCCTACTGGATTAGAATGGGTTTTTATGTGAGATGAATAGAGATGGATTGAGACAGAAATTCAAGTCAAAAAAAAAAGAGCTTAAGACCATCAAAAAAGAATAGTAAGTGAGGACTGGTAATCCATTACGGCAACACTGCTCGAGCCAAGTGGCGGCCGTGGTTAGGAAGAAGTGGAGGGAAATTGTGTAACTCAAGAATATTAATGTTAACTTCTCTAGGTTACTCTGAGAGTCAAACTTGATGAAATTATGAAAATGTAACACTTGAAAGGATTAGACAGATGTTCCTTAGTTATTTTAAGAACTTTGGCATCTTCTAGATTCTTCAAAGGGGAGCAAGGCCTAAAGTCTGATCATGAGACTTTAAGTTGGAAGGCTGGGATAAATTTGCTCTGTCATTTAACCCTTTTGAGCCCAAGGTTCTTTATATGCAAAGGAGCCTATGAAATCAATTATGTTAAATATACATTTGTTGCTATTTTGTGTAAAATCCTTACAATGAATTCAAGAAGAAATGGCCTCCATGTACCAGACTGAATAGAAGGATTTCCAAGACACAAAAGATCAAACGACAGAGTAGATGTTGCTTGTGACATACTGTGATGCCCATTTCTTCCCAGTAGGTGTCCAAATACCAAGAGGATAGATAGGCAGGGTGCTCCTTTCATACTAGGATGCTGAGACTTGGTTATCGCCACTCAATTCAGCTGATCCTTTATGCTTCATTCTCCTCTCCTTAGCACATTAGACTTTCTACTCCCCTTGTCCCACCACCATTGTCATGATTTAGATTTTACCATTACACTCAAAGAAGGCAAAAAGAGAAAATGGGGCTCAGAGGTAAAACAGCTGGTTCTCCTTTTATCAAAAAGCAGGGGGTTGGGGATTTAGCTCAGTGGTAGAGCGCTTGCCTAGGAAGTGCAAAGCCCTGGGTTCGGTCCCCAGCTCCGAAAAAAAAAACCAAAGAGCAGATGTATCCAAGAATTCTCCACCCTCTTCAGTAGGCATCTTCTTTTATCCACTCCATGGCTTCAGCTCTTATTTATATCTGCTTGCTGCCTGTCTTGGCCACATCTAGTTGCAAGGCTGGATCAAAAAAGCACCCTTGAACAAAGAGACAGGATCTCAGGACAGTACCCGGGCCTCATCTGAAATCTGAGGCCTCTGGAGGAGCTACCTGGATGGCAGGTATGTAACACTGTCTCTGGCACTCACATAACAGAGATGGGCAGGGGCAGCCGTAAAAGTGGATGATAAGCCACTGCTGTCTAGGCAGGAATGTGGTTATTGTACCTTAAGCGAAGGCCCATCAGCATTAAGCTACTCATCGATATCCTAGAGGAACACTAGACGTAGAGCCTTGCTCTTTCAACCATAACTCGGTGTCAAATGGCCTGGATCAAATAAAGCTTCACCATTAAACTTTAAACCACAGCACTATGTCATGGCATACCTCTGATTATATAACAGTATTGATTTTTACTACCTAGAAGGAAATGTAGCAATAGATTCTAGAGCTAGCTGCAACTGTTTTGATATGGTTGGGGTCTTCAAAAATAATACTTTTATTCATTTTGTTTTTTTTATTTGTTTCTTGCTTTTTTCTTTATTCTTCTCTTATACAATACATTCCTACCAGAGTCTCTCCTTCCTCCCCTCCTCCCAGTTAACACATATTTGATTAAAGAGACATTAAATACATAATTTAGCTGAATCGGGCTCCACAAACTGCCCACCAAATTTACCCAGTCTATACAGTCCGGTGTTTCCTGTCTAGCAAGTGCAGAATACGTATTTGTTGAATAAATTGTTACAAAGCGACTGCCAAACTCTAGACAACAACTTTCCTTATATTGATGGCACCCCTCTCCTCCCTTCTTTCATGAGATACATCCCAAAATCCTTCTGTATCTGAGGTGGTGGGTTAAAGAATATTATATGGACAATGATTACTGGTGACCTGCTATAATGACCAATGTCAGGGGTGGCTCATGTCCTTCCTGTATGTGCTGGGGAGCTGGACAAAGGCTTGCAGAAGTCAAGTTGTCGTGTAGAGTACTATTCTCTGCTCAGGTTTAAGCCATGTAGTCTTGCCATGCAATGTAGAATTCCGGGAGCAAGCATGTCTACAGCAACAATTCTGGAAACTCTTGTGAAGTCCACACTTTCTCTTCAATCTTCCCCTTTCCCCTAAGAATCATTTAGGGTAATGGCCTTTATACCATTTCCTAAAAATTTGGCTTAGGGCAATAAATGATACGGTAGATACTAAACCTGGTTACAGAGAATATACACATATGACCACCAGTGGTTGTTAGGCATCTGTCTTTCTTTGCTGCAATTCTGTCTGGTCTTCTCTTGAACTGGCAAACTCAGGATTACATATATAAAACTTATAGATTTTGACTAAAAAAAACAAAAAATATTATATGTAAAATAATTCTGCTGCCATATATTAGTTGTTCTGGTGGTCAGAACATGGTTGGTGCCAACTCTAGTCACTCGATGCTCCTGTTAAGTCACTTGAACACCTGTCCTTGGTGTGGATAAACCCCGTGTTGTTGTGAGTCTCTGGCTGTTCAGTTTCGTTTCTGGTAGTGTTGTTATAAACTCTCCTTATTGTAAGTTTTTCACGGGCAAGACCCTTGACTTCATTTCCTGTATAAGTGTCTCTGTAACACCAGTTACCAATTGACAACAATTTTGAGCTTAAGTTTTTCCCTCTCTCTGATGACCTTGACAAGGTATCCAGAATTCAACATTTAAGTAAAGAAAAACAAAGATATTCCAAGCACCAGGTCTTATGGTACTGACCCAATCAATATGGTTAAAGTTACTGTATTTTATTGTATGCTTTACATGTTATCATTACAACCTTAATCCTGCCTGTTGGCGTAACCAGTCCATTTCTCCTTGCTTCCCATGTTAGATCTCTTACTGAGAAATGAAGATCTCTAACTGAGATTCTTTTTTTATGCAAAAATGTTTTATTGGATTTTTTTTATTTCAAATTTAACATTTCAAATGTTATTCCCTTTCCTAGTTTCTGGAACATAAGCCCCCCTCTCCATCGACACCCCCAACATTCCCCTACACTGGGGGTCCAACCTTGGCAGGACCAAGGGCTTCTCCTTCCATTGGTGCCCAACAAGGCCATCCTCTGCTACATATGCAGATGGAGCCATGGGTCAGTGCATGTATAGTCTTTGGGTAGTGGTTTAGTTCCTGGGAACTCTGGTTGGTTGGCATTGTTGTTCTTATGGGGTTGCAAACCCTTTCAGCTCTTTTAATTCTTTTTCTAATTCCTCCGACAGGGGTCCCATTCTCAGTTCAATGGTTTGCTGTTAGCCTTCGCCTCTGTATTTCACATGCTCTGGCTGTGTTTCTCAGGAGACATCTATATCCAGCATCTGTTAGCATACACTTTCTTAGCTTCATCAATCAATCTTATCTAGCACTTTCTTAGCTTCATCAATCAATCATATATATATGAAGGGGGGAGGGCACATGTGGGGCAAGCTCTGAAAGGCCGTTCTTTCAGTCTCTGCTTCAAACTTTGCTTCCATATCCCCTCCTATGAATATTTTTGTTCCACCTTTTAAGAAAGAGTGAAGCATCCACACTTTGGTCATCCTTCTTCTTGAGCTTCATGTGGTCTATGGATCGTACATTGGGTATTTTGAGCTTTTGGGCTAATATTCACTTATCACTGGGTGTGTACCATGTGTGTTTTTCTGTGATTGGGTTACCTCACTCAGGATGATATTTTCTAGTTCAATCCATTTGCCTAAGACTTTCATGAAGTCATTGTTTTTGATTGCTGAGTAGTACTCCATTGTGTAGATGTACCACATTTTCTATATCCATTCCTCTGTTGAAGGGCATCTGGGTTCTTTCTAGCTTCTGGCTATTATAAATAAGGCTGCTATGAACATAGTGGAGCATGTGTTTTTGTTGTATGTTGGAGCATCTTTTGGGTATATGCCCAGGAGAGGTATAGCTGGGTCCTCAGGTAGTGGAATGTCCAATTTTCTGAGGAACCTCCAGACTGATTTCCAGAGTGGTTATATCAGTTTGCAATCCCACCAACAATGGAGGAGTGTTCCTTTTTCTCCACATCCTCACATTCTTAAACAATGTATGAATATAGTTACTGAGCACATCAAAGCCCCTAAGCCCTTTGGTTCAGAGGTTCTACTCTTATATTCTTCTCATCTTCTAAATTCTTCAAATTGAATTCTACATTTTTCTTGGGGTGTTTGAAGACTAATGTCATAGCACTTGTGTTTAGAAGACTACTTAGAGGCCTTGGATTATAAAGCTAGCCTATAGTCCATCTCCCTTTTAGTATTAAGCAATGCCAGCATGAATTCCTCTAGAGAGTTAGTATGACTACACTGTAGGAACACTAGCAAGCAGCTTGGAGGAGAAAGTGAGTCTATTGGTGGACAAATCTACAGCAGATTTCCTTCAAACTTTTAAATTCAATTTTACAAAAGGACTTGGGGCTTAAAAGAAAACAATCACTTCTTTGGAAAATGAGAAGAAATTAATTGCCGCGGAGTGGGCAAAATTCTTGATTCTGAAGAATTCTGTGGGCTCTCAACTAAGTGAGCATACTATTTGAATCTATTCTAATTAAGAAAAAAAATCATCTTAAAAGTCCAAAAGCTAAGGCATCTTAGAGGTTAAATCGATGCTTGTTTTTCCAAATGGAGATGTTGGTGAATCATGCTTAAAGGAATTAGAAAGGATTAAGCTTTATTTAAACATAGGTTTCACTGTGGGGGTGGAGAGGCTATGGGAAAAGCCCTTTAGGAGCCTCCCTCAATCCCAAATATTTGCAAACAGAGTTTAGAGGGTTCCAACATACCATACATTTTCAGGGTCTAGTTGGATGGTTTGGTTTACTAGAAGTTGTCATTCACCTATTATTTCCTTGTCCTGAAGACAGCTGCCATTTATTCTCCATTGCTTGTGTTCCTCAAACCCTGATGGTTGTTCTCTATAGGGGCCTACCACTCCCTTACACAAGGTGATACAGGCCTAGATGAATGACTCTACATTTTTGAATTAAAGCACGATTACTACTTAGGACTATAACCAGGTTACAACCTTCATTTCAGATCAGGCCTCATACTGTGCTTGTAATGATGTTTCAGCCACTTTGCCTAAATTGCTTTCATGCGCCATTCACTCTAGTTGCATGGAAAGCTGGTTTTTCTCTGGCAATGGGTGACATTTTCCTGGCCCAGCGATCACATGCCTAGAAGGTTTCTACTCTTGCATGAGGGCAAGTTCTGGCCAAAGGAGGCTGGCTGACATGCTGGAGTTTCAAATTCACCAGACACACAGCACAGACAGACAACAACTGGCGCCATACTGTGCATTCCCGCCCATCTCCAGCATTCCCAGCACATTATGGTGAGTCAAAGGTCTTCCCCTTGTTTTCAACAAGTGAATTTAAGTCTCCAGGATCTAATGCTGAACTGGCACTCAGGACACTGAGGAAATGAGGGAATTTTAATGGAACCGTCTAAATTAAACCACCGGAGGCCTGACTTTCCAACTTGGATATGCAGTAGGACTGCCTCAGAAGCTTACAAAAAGAATACAGATGTCTGGGCTGCTTGCTTCAGAGATTCAGATATAATTGGACTGGGATGAAGCCTGGACATGTGGATTTTTAAAAGCTCTGTGGATGACTGTACTGTGTCATGAAGGTTGATAACCATTCAACTAGAGTTCCTGAGCCAATTGTCATCATGAACTTAAGATTTGCAATAGGATTGTGGTACTTAAAACCACCTGCACACTACAAACACTTGGGGGTATTCTTAGACTACTGGATTTAATGGACAAAACCATCCAAAGAAAGCCCAACTTAATTATGTAGCTAAGTTATCATTTGTATGATATGTATCTAACATGCATACATTACCTAGATTATATATGATACATATGTAGAGAAAGAGATATGTGAGGTTATGCATTGCTTAGTGACACCTAGTTTCTCAGAAATTAGTCTTTAGCAATCACTGGATAGAGATCATAGAGTAAGTAAGAAAACTATGATGTCATAAGATAATAGAAACATCATTATATGTGTAGTCTGTGGACTAAATCCTTGTGATAACACACACACACAAATGCTTATCTATCCTATAGTTTGAATATATGATGCCCTCTATGGGCTTTTATGTTAAAGGTTTGGTTCCCATCTAGTGGAGAAACTCCCATCAGGAGCTGGGGTTTGGCAGAAGGAAATAATTCACTGGGATTGGGTCCTTGGGGGATGTCTTGTCTTTAGTCTCTTCATATCTCACCTTTTGCTTCCCATTTGCAATAATGTGAAAAGTCCCCTTTCTAGCATATTCTCACTGCCGTGATGCTCTGAGCAAGTAGATGAGCCAAATAAGTGTGGACCAATCTTTTGAAACTGTGAGCCAAAATGAGTCTTTACTCCTTTTAAGTTGTTTATGTCAGACATTCAATCATGATGACAAGAAAGTAATATTTGTACTAATAGGGATGTGTGTGTGTGTATGTGTCTGCAATATATGTTTTTATAGGTATATAAAGTAGATAGCCATTTTATATTCTGCAGCCAATTCTGAAATGATCCAGTGATTCTTGTTTTCTGATATCTGAGTATAGTCTCCTCCTACCCTGAATGAAGACTGATCCAGATGACAATGGAATATTGCAGAAAGGACAGTGTGTCACATCAAGTTTGATGACAAAACTTATTGCAGCTCCAGTCTTGGTCTCGTCTCGTGTATCACATGCCCTGACTGATGGCGTCTCTATGGATTCTTAAGCAGCAGCCCTTCAGAGGCCTCTGTGGAAAGACACTGAAGCTTCCTACCAATAAAAGGCACCATTCTGTCATTCGTGGGAGTGACTCTCAAAAGTGGTTTGCCAACTGCAAGTAAGCCATCAGAATGGCCACAACCAAAATTTTGAGAAACCATGAGCTGGAAGTATCAGGGGAAATGGATGGTCTTAAGCCAGTAGGATTACACGTGGGTTCTACGGCATGCACTGGTGTTGTTCCTGTCTGTAACTGAAGAAACAGAGCTTCAGAGATGGTAAGCAGCTATCATAATTACACAAAGCCTATATCTAGGAATTTGTGTTGGGCTACTGTCTTCCAATCTTGGACTTTAGGACACTATACAGTTCTCACCTATATTGTTAAGTATCATGTGATAGGGAAAAAAAACTACAATGGCGACTGTAACATAATAATAAGCCAAAGAAAGAAGATTCTTTCAGACAGCTCTGGTGTTGTCTTAGCATTGCCCATTGTTCTGAAGCAATTAGACCATCAGCATGCTGCCCTTTCTCTAGTCCCACCATGGCTTTTCTTGCTTCCTTTAGTTCCCAAAGCTGAAGGAATTCTAGGAGCATCATCAATTTTAGTCCTCTGGCCTTTTAACTAATGTCTCAAAACTCAAATTATAGTGTCTATGGTACAAGTGGCTCAATGGATAGTCACCCATACCCGAAACCGCTTGTGTTTCAAGGTAAGCCATTCAGGTTTCTGCAATTCTAACCCAAGCAACTAGAGAATGTATCCTCAAGAAAACTTCTGCATGGAATAAAAAAAGACCCCTGATGTTTGAAAGTCTGAAAGTCTCTGCTCTGGCTCTGTAGTCAGTAGCTGAGTGACTTGAGAGAAAGCACAGGGATGACGAGATACCATTCCCAACAGCTCTGATAAAACTCTTGTGGGATGGGTCCCAGGAGTGGGTCATTTCAAGTCTCCCTGGGTGATTCAGTGTACAGCCAAGGTTGTAGAAGACTGATGTAATCTTTTACAATCCGTTTCCTCGTTTGCTAAGTGTAGGTAATAATGCTGATGCCCTTAGTGGTTTCTTGAGAGGATTAAGGGCAATTACAGTACAGATCCAAGTATGGTACCTGGCACATCATTGGTACACAGTGAATGCCATCCATCAGTATTTGCGGTTTGTCTTAACATTTTTAATGCATTATACAAAGTATACAGTTACTTATATCCATGTATTGGCTTCTATTCCTCAGAGTGTTCTTTTACACTTAGAACTTCCTTCCAATCCAGACAGCAAGTAAATACATATCTCATTTTCTTCAAGTTCTTTTTTTTTCAATTTTAATTTAGCACTTATCACATCTATCTGGAATTTGTCATCTTGCTAAGCAGTATAAGGTGTGGCCAGTTTAGATTTTTCAACCAAGAGCTCACTTTCCCATTCCTGTGCATTAAAACCTTCCTTTCTGAAATGACCAGTGAAGGCAGGTTAGGAGGATTGATTTTTGGACATTGTAACTGTCATAAATTGATTGCTCCTATGTTTGTATCCTAACTTAAAAATAATTAGTTTTAGGGTGTGTGTGTGTGTGTGTGTGTGTGTGTGTGTGTGTGTGAGAGAGAGAGAGAGAGAGAGAGAGAGACAGAGAGAGACAGAGAGAGAGACAGAGACAGAGAGAGACAGAGAGAGACAGAGAGAGAGATGCAGATAAAGGAGGGGGCCAGAAGAGGATGTTGGACCCTCCAGAACTGGAGTTCAGATATTTGGGGCTGCCTAATCAATGTGGGTGCTAGAAACCAAACCTAGGTCCTCAGAAAGAGCATCAAGTCCTCTTTACTGCTTAATTGTGCTGAATTGGTGAACCATTCCCCCTGTTCCCCTAGTCTAACTTTTTCATAAGCAGTTAATCAGTGGGGTTTTACAATGACTATACTACCTGTTGAGTAAGTTTGAATATTTATCATTCCCATTTACTAAAAGTGTCTACAATATTTTGGGGTAATGTGTCACTCAAGCATCAAATTCCTGTCTTGTTTTTAATTTAAATATTTGAAATCTTTGTACATCGTGTGTGGATATGTATATGTGGGTGCACATGCATTTGTGTGAATGTATGCATGCACAGGCTATAGCATGCACATGGAAGTCAGAAGAAAGCCTCTGGTGTCGTTTCTCACCTTTTATGTTGAGGTAGAGTCACTCCCTTTTCCTATTCACAGCTGTGCACACCAGCCTAGCTAGCCCAGGATTTTCCAGGGATGCTCCTGCCTCTCACCCGGTCTCACTGCAAGTCTACACTGCTGCTTACCTCCATGTAAAAGAGCACTTCAGCATTGATGTGTTTGGCTTTCTGCCTTCAACAACACTTGTTCCTAGGACTCCATCACCTGGGAGTAGCCCGGCTTGAGAAAAAGACCTTCAAGTGCTGTGTTATGACATGCTAAGTTCTTTTGGGGCTGGGTTATCTCTATCTTAAAGACTCAGTTTGACCATATTCACATATTCACCCAAACCAACACTGTAGCCTTGGTGCAGCCCATTAATCACAGCACTAGGGTGAGGACAGTGAGTTACTGTCAGCACTTCTGAGTTCTTTCTGGAAGGCTCCTCCACTGAGTATGTAGGGTGCATTATGTCATACACTTAACTTGATAGTAAGTCCACAGATTCCTTGCCACTCCTTTCTTCAAAGGGTGATTCCTTGTCATCCTTTCTTCAAAGGGTGAAACTAATTCTTAGCCACAATTAATGACTCCCTTCTAAGAATAAGAATGTGGAAGACATTATGGCCTGAGACTGCTCTTTGCTTGTTTGCTTTCCTGGGTCACCCAGAAGCCAGCTGCCATGTTGGTAGGACACTCAAATAATCCTCGAAAGAAACCCATGTGGCCAGGAGCTTAGATTTCCTAACAGGAGTTAGTGCTGACTTACTGGTCACTTGAATGGTCATTGGAAGTAGACCCTCAAACCCTAGAGAGAGTTGGGATGGCCACAGCTCCAGGCAGCTATTGACTTATTTGACCACAACTTCCTTAAGAGATGTAGAATCTCAACACCCCACCTAATAACTCTTCACCTCCTGAATTATGTCACATATTCAATGTCAATTGGTTTTGAAACAGCTAAATTTGATGTAGTACACAGCAGCAGATCTCTACCGGATTTGTTTAATCTCCACAACAATCTTGGAGACACCATCACGAGCCCTCCACTTTACAGGAGAAAGTCAGGTGATGACATACCAAGACCCATGGTCAGGATTTGATCCTAGGTAGTCTTGGTGCAAAGTTCCTTCTTGCCCATTTATTTTTTATCATGATGAGTCTCCTAGTCATCTTGATCTTTCTTGATTCAATTAAAAAAAAAACAACAACTGAGAGACAGGAAAAAAAGATAAAGGGGAAGATAACTGAGCCAATAAGAACAAATGCATGTCATTGGACCACGAGGAGCAACCAAGGGTATTAGCAAGTGTTTCGTCTTCAAACCCACAAGAAATTGAAGAGAGAGGGGGCAATTCAACCCCTAAAAACCTATTCGGTACCTCTTGTGGGATGGATATAGTTTAAGTACCTTCTATTACAACCCCAAGGAGACTTAGTTTTAGATTCATTTTATAAATGAGTACAATGAAACTGTGAGTATACTTTATATAAAAGGAAAGCATGCATTTGTGCACTCATAAAAACTAAAACCAAGCATGTAATAGCAATAAAAATAAAATTAATGATAAACAGAAGATATTTGTTATAACCATTAGAAAGAGGCAAGTTTTATTCTATTACTCAAAATAATGTGAATCCTACTGAATAAACCCTATTTATAATAAACCAGTCAAGTTGACAGATAATACTGCCAGCTTTGCTAAAGGGTAATTGACAAACACAGGTTGGAGCTATTTGAAGTATAAAACATGATATTTTGTTACATTTGTAGATGATGACATGACTACTACAATCAAAGTGTCATTCAAATCACCTCGTTTAGTTAGAGAGAGGGAACGTGTTGCATACAGTTCTGAAAAGCTCCTTTTCCTCTCTGCCAGAAAGAAGTAATAAGTTGGCACATTTAAAGGAAATAACTTGCCAACATATACTAGAAGTGTTTAGAAGGTCATGCTTAGTGGTTCATATTAATCATTAATTTGATAGGATCTAGACTCAACTTGCTTCAGGTCATACCTGTGAGGGAATCTCTAGATTGGGTGGGAAGACCCACCCTAAATGTGGGCATCATCATTCCCTAGGCTGGAGATGAAGCCAGCTGCTCCCTGCAGTCATCACTCTCTTCTTCCTGTAGACACAGTGTGACTCTCTCAACACACACACACACACACACACACACACACACACACTTGTAAAAAATCTTAAAAATAAAATTAAAATGAAACATAAGGGGTTAACACACAAGGCTAGTACCTCTGTTCTTTCTCCATGGTAACTTGTGAAATTCCCATATTAATTCTGCAATCTCAAAATTTTCATCTAAAGGTAGGAATATCTGAAATTGTTCATCATCAATGGTCCCAGCTGTGACAGGGTGTGCAATAAAATGTCAGACCTGGTCTTTGAGGCTGATGTGACAGTCCTATTAAAGTGGGCATTATTTTTGGTTACTATGGTGCGCATGTTTAATCTATTGCCTACAATGTTAAAATCTGATATATTGCTTTGGAGAACACCAAGAATGATGTGAATAAGAACACTTTTATGAGACACTGATACCCAGTAAATGTTAGGAAAGGTTTTTCTTTAGACAGCATGGTTTACACAGAGGCTTTCAGATAAATGGTCTTACTAAATCTTTTCAAGGCACTAGATGCCAAAATAATCAAGCAATATTTGTAGAGTTCCTTTGCCATATATGGTGCTCATATATTCAATATATTAATGATGTACACAACAAATAAGGGATTTCTTCCAGTACTTAATATACTCTTTCAGTTAGAATTTCGAAGTTATTAATATTTGCCTTCGAAGGTTATTTGCTTTTTGAGGTTGTTTAACCTCCGTAATTCCATTTTAGGTAACAGAGACCCATCTACCAGAATCTCATAGAAAAGTCCCTACATCTGAACTCCTGAGCGTCCCAGCTCCTCATGTTCCACTACTCCCACACTTCCTTCCCTGCTGCTCTCACTTTGCTTGGATGCTGTCTTCTCCAGAAGGTATTGTTGCTTTTGAAACCAGCCCTGCCATATGCCTCTGTCTTTCTAACCATTCCCTCCTGTTCTACAGATGTTTCCTATTGGATAGGACTAGTTGTGATTAACCAAACAAAACCCTCCTGAGACTTCCACTACTGATGTTTCCAAATGGAGGGAGTAGATCCTTGAGAGACTTGCACTATTAATATTTTTAAGTGGAGGGAGGGGGAAATCTGAAGAGCTGTACCATAAGTTGACTATTCTGCAAGTAGCTTTTAGCCATGCTCCGTTATTCTTATTCTTGCTCCTAAGGAAATCTCCTCACACATCCTTCTGTAGGAAATTACTTATCAGTGCTCCTGCTTATGTATAAGTTAACCCTTATACATATTCCTAAAAGCATCCCCTCACCCATTCTTCTGTAAATAACCTCTTGCCCCATGCTTATGTAGACAACTTTAACACATTTATTGGCTAGCCGAGCTGATCTTGGGTGGAATTATTTCTTTGGCCTATTGGTATCCATTCTGTATATTTCTTTGTGTCTCCCCAGGGAATATAATCCCATACCTCTGCTTAGAGTAATTTCTTTTATTTTGTATTAGGACACTATTTAATCTTCCACTTATTCAGAAAGTATTGCCTCCATATCGCCAAGTCTTATTCTTTATACTGAAGAGACAAACATTCAAGTTTTCTACTTTGTATGCAGTATTTTCTCTTACTAGAAACCCACACAAAGGAATTCAGGTTTCAATAATGATGTGCTGGGTAATTCATACTCAAGTAGTAAACGTAGGGCTATTTACCTCTTGATAGCAGCTTCTGATTCAAATAAAGATTGCTGACATTATGACTTAGATCTCTAAATCTAAGATCTTAGATCTCGTATTATCATATCAATACTAGAGGGTAAGAATTAGATGTTCATGGTTTTGTTTGTCTGTTTGTTTCAGAATGAGCTACAAAAAAAAACCACTAAGAACTTCAGAGTGCTGAAAAGTGTTGTATAAACTTCTGGAGAAGAATCATCAATGTTCTCACTCAAATATGGACTCTACATGACATAAGGAACTGGGCAAGATGTGACCAGCAGTGCCACAGGGCACAACTCTTCCGAAGTAACCAATTGGTTTCTCACTGTATATGATGCCACACCACTGGAAGAAAATTATGCCTAGGACTGAAACGCTAATTCAAAGTCAACTAGGATGGCCACAAATGGATGTGGTGTCAAACTTCCTTCTAAATACTTTTGTTAATATCTGCACTAGTCAGGGCTCTCTAGAAGAATAGAACTTATAGAATGATAAATCTATAGATATTCTAAATATATATATATATATGATAGATAGATAGATAGATAGATAGATAGATAGATAGATAGATAGATAGGGAGTTTATTAGAATGACTTAAGGCTGTGATCCAGCTAGTCCAACAATGGTTGTCTACTAATGGAAGGCTCAAGAGTCCAGTAGTTATTCTTTCTATGAGGCTAGATGTCTCAGACAATCTTCAGTATACCCAGAATCCTGGTGAAGTCAGCTCTAAAGCCAATGAGGGGATGGACGTGCCAGCAAAAGCAAGAGCAAGCAGGCAAGGAACCAGTTTCCTTCTTCCCTGTCCGTTATATAGGCTGCCAGGAAGAGGTGTGGTCCAGATTAAAGACGTATCTTCCCACCTCAAGGACCAGGATTAAAAGTGGGTCTTCCCACTTCTAATGACTTCATTAAGAAAAATACATCACACCTGGGTCTAGCCATTTGCGTTTAGTTAATTCCAGATGTAGTCAAGTTGAAAACCAGTAATAACCATCACAGTATCTGCAGGTGAGTGGTCTTTTCAGCCTTGGTCCGTGAAGCTTCTTGTAGGGAATAGAAGTGAAGGCAGTAACTCATAATGGTTCAAAGTGGTAATAATAAGTGCCCATTGGGTAACTGAACCCTAAGGAAACCTAGATCACCTACTTCAAGGCTCAAACTTATGTAACACTTTACGTAAGAGGGGGCAGAAAGAATTTAAGAAGATTGGGACATGAGGATGGCTTACCTGTTGCATACATTAACAGTTGCTGTGGTTACCTACTGAAGACTTGACCCATCGACTTTTCGTTATGGATGAGGGAGGGACTTATGAAGCCCCATCCCTCCCCAAGGAGCTTTAGGCAATCAATAATTCCTGGAGGAGGAAGAATCCTAGACCTTTGAGGTATCATCACTGATAGCCTAATTGTCTTTACTCAGGTAAACATATTAAACTAATTAAGTATAGTTTACAATACACATATAAAAGAGACATGGAGCTAGGAGGGAAAGTTACTAGGAATAAGAACAGAGTTAGGAGGGAGTGTAAGGGGATAATGGAGAACACTGTACACTACATATGTGTGTGAATGGAATGAGCAAATACATTTCAATGATCATTAACTTTACCATACTCCTTAAATTCTTGGTGATTCTTGATCATCTGATTGAAGTTTTGGATGAAGATTATGTATCGATAAACATGAAGTATGAATCTTCTCTTCCATTGTCTCCAGGGTGTTTTTAACCCATTAGAAATGGTTATCTAAATAGACTCTTCTAAGGATACTGCTTGTTTTGATCATTATTTCATTTCATATTTTTATCCTCCCAGATAGCAAGCTCCTTTGAAGGCAGAAGCAGGGCTACATTCCATCCTTGTAGCTCAAAACAAGCAAAGTAAGTGAGTCATCCTGAAGACCAGAAATTAAAGACAAGTGAAGTAGGAAGGAAGGAACTGTTCTCCATGGACATTCTCCATGTATTAGCATGCATGGTCCTGGATAGTGATATATTAAATTCCTTTTACCCTAACTTAAAGTGTTGGTGTTCCTCTGACTAGTGGAAAGTGAAGTGTAATTCAAGTTTTAAATGGTGAGTAGTCAGAGTCCGTATCAAAGATGCTTTGTCAAAGATGCTTCTGAGCTAGCCAGGGCCTGCATGAAGAAAAAGGTTTTAAGCGCTGATGTTCCTTCTGCAAAGAGAAAACCATGTGATTGGCAGCTTGCTGAGATTAGCATCTGAGAGAATGGGGAGAGCAAACTTGGTTTTGAATACTTTTAATGACATGGTCGGTGGCATGCTACATAGTAAGTATCTTGGTGGCAAGATCGATTGGATTCCCCCAGGAGCTGGAGTTACAAGTGGTTCCCAACTTGGGTGCTACAAACCATACTCTGGTCATCTGCAAAAGCAATATATGTTCTTAACTGATGAGCCATCTCCCAAGAGCAATATTTTTAAAGAATTTATGGTTATAAGTGTGTAATTGGATTGGTACGGGGGGAGCTGAGAGTTCTACATCTTCATCTGAAGGCTGCTAGCAGAATATGGGCTTCCAGGCAGCTAGGATGAGGGTCTTAAAAGCCACACCCACAGTGACATGCCTATTCTAACAAGGCCACACATCCAAATAGGGCCACTCCCTGGGTCGAGCATATTCAAACCATGACAACCACTGAGCTTCTTCTAGACAAAAAGGAACTCTCTATCATCAAGAGAACCACAAAACCAAAGTGATCAGCTGCTCAGAAAAACTTACTGGGCACAGCTGATTATGCAAAGCAGAAAACAGAGTGGGTACCACTGATTTGTTTCAAATGGGCAGAAGAAATCAGCCTAGAGAGTATATGAAGGAAGAGAGGATTTTAGTGCTCAGTAAATCATTTAGTCTACTGTGGAAATATGTACTTATTCTGTAACACAGGCTTGACTTTTGCTATAACTAAATACAAGCAGAATAAAACATGAGGAATCTTTGAGGAGCTTGAGTCCATCATGGCAGGAAAAGCACGGCATCAGCAGAAAGTGGCTGTTCACATTGCATCCGGGTTGGGAAGCAGAGGGAGATGAAGGCTCACACAGCTCATTTTCTCCTTTGTTCCCCCTTTACTGAGTACGGCACCCCAGTCCAGGGGTGCTGCCCACATTCAGGGTGGGTGTCTAGGTGCTTGCAAATTCACTCAAGTTGACAAAGAAGATCAATTATCACTCATCCTTCAATAGCATTCATCCCCAGACCTTACACAAGCCTTTAATGAATATCGCAGACCCAACTGTAGCTACTGTATGTATAAATGTAACTAGGACGTTTCACATATATACATGTAGTTCTATAAGGTTGGTAATATTATCATCATTATCCCATTTTCTTAGGAGCAGACTGTGAAACATGCATACAACAGAGCTTTCCCAGGTAATATACATGTATTAGGTATGATACAGGCAGGGCAGAGTTCCCATTTGACCTCATTCTCTGTATCATTAGTCATGATCCTGAACAGCTGCCACGCCTGACCTGACTAATAGGTCTCTGATTTACGTAACACCAAGTGGGGCCTCAAGAACTAGCCTGCCTTGAAAACAGAAAGGAAAAAAAAGGAAGTTGTCAAATGTCAAGCGATTGGTTGGATCTTTCAGAATCATGCTAGAAATCAACCTGACATAATTGCTGAAGCAAAAGAAAATTTAAGACTTACAAACAAAGCAAAGTCTAATGTCCCTTGTACAGAGATAATTTTATATTACAGTTGAGAAAAACAAGCACATTGCTTCACACAGTGCTCTACAGCCAGGGCTCCCCAGAAAAATGGCATGGATTTTCAGAGGACAACTACATGTTCTTCTAGCCTGAGCCTCAGAGCCCACCCTCAGCTGCCCACCCTTGCTGGGAAGCCATCCATCCATTCCCCAAGACCATCTCCACTTCATTCAGTGAGAGCTTTCTTCTCTGTCAGTGCTCTTGGTTCCTGTGTCTGGTTACAGGGTTGTTTCTTACTGGCCTGTGGACGAATGGCTGAGTTACAATGTCTGTCACCTTCAATTCATCTCAGCTCTGACTTTCCCCCCAACCCGTTCCAAGCTCATTCTGGTTCTACTAAGTCTCTTCTATCTACATCTCGTGATTATAAGAAGTGAGGTGTTTATAGAAGCCTTCTCTCCCTAGCAACCTGGGGAGTGGTTTATTTGAGTATCTGAACCGAGACTCACTTCATAGATAGAAAAGTACATAAAGTGTGTGTTCTTCAGATATCCATAATATCTGATTTTTCCCCAAACAGATGACATTGTGTGCTTCTTAAGCATTTCTTTCACTTCCTTTTGCCTCATCAAAAATTAAAAAAAGAATCAGAACAAGATCATCAAAATTTAGGAGCTGAGATAGCTCAACTTATAAAATGCTTGTCTTGCAAGCCTGGGAACCTGAGTTCAATCTCCAGTTTCTGTGTATCCCCAGGTCTGAAGGGCCATATCTGTAAGCCTGGTGTTAAGAAGCAGACAGGTGTTTCTCTGGGTGGTTCGCCTGGCCTAATTGATAAGTAGCAACCAATGAGTACCTGTCTCAGAAAACACATGAAAAGTGTTCCTAAGAAAGATACCCAAGGTTGTCCTCTGTCAAAGTACATGCATACACATATGCATGTATATCCATGTTCACATAAGCCTATGCACTCATGTTGTATATGCACGCCCCTGCAGACAAACATGAATACAAACAGCACATGCACCCATGCATAAAAATTACCAATTACTCTGGAAAAAAAATAAGTAAATGGTACCATGTCAATCATTTCTGCTCAAATGTTGAAAATAATTGACAGGTTAAATCAAAGCTATAGTCCAACATTAAATCCGTTTATAATAAAAATCTGCTTCTTCACAACAGACTGTATTTTCAAAGCAGAGACTTTGTCCATCTTAGCCAAGAGAAGCTCAATTGAACGAGTGGAATTGTACTTATTTGTTTAATTTTAACAGAATCATGATGTCACCGGGTCTGGATTATTTGAGGGTCACTGGAATTTTATGCTAATAGAGAACATGACACATATGGCAAACAGAAGATGGGTACTCTTATGTCACCACATGTTATGCGACTCAGTCACATCCCCGAGATTTTTGCTTATTACTCTGTTGTGTTAGAAGGCTCACATTAGCTCTCCCCAGTACTTGTCACATGTTGCAATCACGGTCCCTTTGATATTCTGACCTGCAGTTTCTGAGACATTAATTTGCCCCCTGCTGTTGCTTCTTATTTTGGTAACTGTCATGTTGAAAGTCCTTACCCTTAAACTGAATAAATGAAATCAAGAAAGAATGGTGATCAAGGTTCTGATAGAGGTGGCTTGCCCATAATTAAGGCTCTCTGCCCCCGATGCTTTACCTTCATGACCCTACCTGTCCCGAACATTGACATCTGGATTGTGTCCTTTCTGTTTCATGAGATTATCCAGAGTTGGGGTCAGGGGGCAAGGTAGCAAAAGTAGATTGTCTTCAGGTCATCTAGGAATACGGAGTAAACCAAAGCAGCAGCAATACACAGGTTAGAATTCTTGGAAGAATCTTGAATCTCTCTTCCTTTTTCTATTCTTGGGTACCAGTGCCCAGATGCCCACTTGGCGACCAGAGTGTCCTTGTTCGAATGCTTGTTTACAATTTTTTAAATACAAGTTCTCTCCTTGAACCTTGAGCTCAACAATTTGGCTACATCAGCTGGACAGTCAGCCTCAGGAAATCCCCCATCCCCTCACCTCTTAAGCCCCAACTGCCAACTCCTCCATTTGAATCCCCCGTACCGAGCTTATAAACACACATCACCACATCTGGCTTGTATCTGGATGCAAAGGACCTGAATACACTCTCATGATTAGTACCAACTGAGTCATCTCCTGGTTGTAAATCTTCCCCTCTTTCATGAAACCTTTCTGAACTCATCATCCGGAAACTTCTCTTATACTTCTGAACTCTCGAATCAACTTTAATCCTTGCCATTTAGAAATTAACTTTTCTCTCTACCCATGGCTTGGCTCTTCAACATCTTTTCCAGGTAGGAGAATGGTCTTAGCTTTTTGATCCTAAAAATGCTTTTGACACAGTACACACGTAACTGCAGCTGATTGGATGGCTCTGCTTCAGCCTCTAAACAATCCTACACTGTGGTATGCAAATTGAAAAACCTTCAGCTACGCTGTCTGCTAAGTATGAAGGCATGCTCTAATTTAAAGGGCCCGTAGAATAATTGGTTCCTATGCTTTCAAAGCCAATCAGGGTCGTGGGTTTTCAACTCACACAAACATACGCTTCTAAAATGGTTTTGAAAATAGATGTTAGCTTTTAGTTGAAACCCTCCAGTGGATAAACTATGGCTGATGCATCAGAGTCCAGATTGTTCTTAGCATTTTTATGACTTTTCCATTAAACCAAACTTCTCCAATCTATTTTTTATAAAAAGGAACCCTGGTTTCTGAAGAGATAGTTTGAGAGGTGAGTGTACATTTTTCTCTTGTGGAAGACCCAGGTTCAGTCCCTAGCACTCACATAGTAGCTTACAAGTGTTGCTGTAAAATTATAAAAAATAAAATGCTGTCTTCTACCCCCCACTAGATCCGGCACCGAAGTGCCCCAAGATATCTGGTAGACATCTTCATCTCAGTCAGCAAAGCCTCTCACCTGCTCTGCTCCATCCCATCATCACACTGCTGATGGCTTCTCTCTGAGCCTGGCAGCAATCTCTCTACCCATCCAGTTCCAAGACAGGCTGCCATCATGCCAGAAACACACATCCCAACTCCTTGGTGGCCCAGTGTCTCTAGTCGCTGCTTTAGGGGATCTGATGCCACTTTCTGACCTCTATTGGATCAGTGTGCAGTACACACACATACAAGCAGGAAATGCATTCATACACATAAAAGAGAAGGCAAATCTGTATTTTGTGCATAGTTATCTAAATCTATCCCTTTTGTGAACACAGGCTACATTGTACCTCTTCACTAGCTCCTCAGTCAACCGGGAACACTCAGAAAGTTCAAGAGTTCTTTGAACATTCTGGGATTGACTGTTGCTAGGCAGTAGGGTAAGAATCAGATAGCTCTAGGCCAGCCCCCATAGTAATCTTCACAGGGTTTTCAGCCTCACAGGTGAGAAAACAATATCCTCTCTTGGCCAGGAGTCTTGGTTAGCACTGTGGAGCCACGGGTAGAATGGGTATCTGGAAAATGGTGTTGCGGGTGTGCTTTGGTCTGAGATGTTTATCAAGGTCTTTATTGTCTCCCTAACAATGGCCAGCAGTCTTAACAGCAGTTGTTTTCACAGGCCCTTCTCTGCAGAACAGAGGCTGTCAAGCATCAATCATGAGAAGAATTCAGGAATGTGCAGTGGGAGGGTACCCAGCATGACAGGGATGAGGAGGGGATCCAACTTGTGCTCCTCTTTCTTCCTCCATTCATTGTAAGAATGGCTCAGAGCCAGTAGTAATGAGGGTAATGGTCCACACTGAGAGGTCTTGATCTGTCATATTTAGGGCTCGTAGGTCATTTAGAAGAATACTTGTTCCAACCAATACCACTTCGTAACAACTCATCAGAAATACTGAATAGAGAGTAGAAACTCAAAGTAGAAATTCACAGGACCTTTGAATATATATTATAGCTTCCAGTTTGATATGTTTAGCATGTTATCCTTCTGAGTGTATGAACAAGTGGGTCTCCGTATCTATATCTGTTTCTTCTGCCTTTTCTTGGGCCCTTTTCCTTCTGTTTATTTGTTCTGTTCTATTCTAGTGCATTGGTTTTGTCCTATCTTATTTTATTTTTATTATTATCCTTTAGAAACCTGCTGGTTTTCTAATGATGGGGGTTGGAAGGAATAGGTTCAGATGGGAGAGGAAGTGGGGAGGAACTGGGAGGAGTAGGAGGGGAAACTGTAGTCTGTATATATTATATAAGAAAAACCTATTTTCAATAAATAGAAAAGGTTCTTTTTTTAAAAAAATTAGGATGTAAAGAAAAATATTTTTGAGGCAGGCTCCTATGATTGACTGAGATTGGCTTTAAAGTCATAATTCTCCTGCCTCTGCATTCACAATACTGGGATTATTGGGTGTACATTGTTACCACACTTGACTTTGAAGTTTGGTTTTGATCTCTCTATGACTGTTCCATTTAGTTCAGGAGTGAAGGCCTAGGCTTCCACCAAGCTGCTCTTCAATTAGAAACGGGCAGTGCTTGCTGGGGTCGTTAAGAGTTACTGACTTTTTGTTCATCAACTTCAAACATTTTCCTCATATGTGAAACCACAAACTCATACTATGTTATTACAACTTACTGTCTTTGTTTCAGCCAGAGTTCATTCACTGTGACACACTGAGTCAGCTAAGTGAAAAGGAAGAAAGGTTTATTTTAACTCATGGGTTCAGAGGTTTCAGTCCATAGTTTCAGGATCCCATAACTTTGAGCTGATAGCCACACAGTACCTCAGGGAAGGTAGCAAATGGAACTTGTTGACTTGATAACAGCTAAGTAGTGAAAATACAAAAGCAACAAGCTTCTGGGTCCCAATATCTCCCTTAAGGGTATTCCCCAATCATCTAACTTCCTCTCATGAGTCCCAACCTCCTAAAGGTTCAACAAATCCCCAGTATTAGCCTGGTCTAGGGTTGGTGACCAAGACTTGAATACAAAGTCATTTGGAGGACATTTCAGATCCAAACTATAATAGTTACTGTAGGTATTAGACTGTCTTTAGTTTTTTTTTATATTTTAAGGCTTGCAATAACAAAGTCATCAGATTAGAGACAAAAATATAGGTGGCTTTCAATTTGGAGTACTAATCAATCAGAAAAATAGAAAAGGTTTTTCTCTGTTCTGTATTTTATTGGAGGAAATTGTATAGCTTTACTCAAACAATAGTCCTTCAACATACCAGGGACTGGGCTCTCAAGAGACAAGGTGAACAAGCTGGTTCCATGCTTATAATAAATGGCATACTTCCAAGGGAAGAGATAGCTTCAATAGAGTATGGCCAGGACTGTGGCAACAGATTTGGAGGAAGAAAGAGAGTAAGCAGCACTTGGGGATGACTTCTAGCACTGAAGGCTTCACTCTCTATCTCAAGGGGCAGGACTTAAGACTAAGAGAACAGAGATGATAAAAAGAGTGATCATCAATGCTTTCTTTTTAAAGAGTACCTCCTTAGTCCTTACCCATAGACTCAACCATTCCTGATTCTTCCTCTGTAATATCTCTACTTCTGGGATATTGTCTTATCCTCATGGCTTGATCATAGAAACCCGACTAAAGAAATGACAGACCTGGAAGAAATGACAGATGCACAGAGAAAAAAACTGAGACTGACTGGGCTGTCTAGTGCAGGGCACCAACTACTCTGCCTGGAAACTCAAAGAATTTATTAGTTACAGTCTAAAGAAGAGGGTTAGGTAGTCTCAGTGTGGGAGATCTCTGCAGGGGAGCAGTCTCAGGCTGCAAACATAAGCAGGAAGAATCTAAGATTGATACATAACACTGGTAAATGTACACATTTGGACCAGAGGAGTCCTTGCCATTTCTCTGAGCCTTAACCAGGGAAGACATTGCTATTTCTTGACCTGTAGAATGCCACATGAACCTGGATGCTAGTAGCATGTGTATGTCAAAACAGACTGTCACACAAGCCCTCCCTGACCACCTTAGTTCCCAAAGGTCAAATAACTACACTAGAGCTCATTCAGATCCTGAGGACTAACTTACTGCTCCCAAACTGACCTAAGCTTAAATCACCTTTATTTTACTAGGTTTCCTTTTTATTTCCTTACCCCCCCCATATCCCTCCCCAACACACACACACACACACACACACACACACACACACACACACACACACACACCCCACACATTGAAATTTGGATCTTGATTTTGGACTGTGGTTGATCTGGTAAAACTAAGAGTAACACTTATGTATACATTCTGAAATAAGTCAAAAAATAAAATGTTATTATGTCCTCATATGTTCCACAGGACTAAAAGAATCACTTCAAGACCAAAGGAACACCTAGAAACAATTTCCTACCATGTTAATCCCCAAATGTTCAAATTGAGAAAATGTGGCCCATTACTTAATTTTGATTCTTTCTGTATAAAACAAAGAGCAAAGCAAATTGGAAAAAAAAATCTTCACCACTCAGCATTCTTCCAAAGTTAGATCCTAAGTCTTTATACCACCAAGTTTTAATCTTCATCAGTAACTAAATGTCACCATAATTTCTGCATCCCAGACATTCTTGAAAACTCCATCTATGATATCATTCCATTTCATTTTTCCTGTGAGACTTCGCTACAGTTGTATGTTGCTTCATGTTGTCAGTATTATAAGCACTGTAGCCCACAGCTATTAATTTCTTCATTAGCAGACATCCCAGAGTGCACTTGCACAAACCTAAATGGTTCAGGTCAGTTACTCATCACCTCTTGACACCGCCAAAATAAATTGTGATACATAAAGCTGATGTTGGGAAAATATGACATAAACATATGTATGTCATAAAAGTATAAACATATTCCAAAATGACTTTTATACTTCATTATAGAGCCTAGAGAAATGGCTGAGTTAGGTTAAAAGCAGGTACTGCTTTTGAAGAAGTCCTGAGTTCAATTCCTAGAATCCACACCTACTTGTAAATTCCATCTCCAAGGACTCTGATACCTCTGTGTATCCTCCACAGACACTACATTTATTTATACATATCCCCACAAACAGACAGACAGACAGACACACACACACAGTTTTTTAAAGTACAACATAGTAAATACACAAATGATCAACATAGATGTTTACTATGAAATACTCTTTTTTTTAAAGATTTTATTTATTTGATGTATGTGAATACACTGTAGCTGTCTTCAGACACATCAGAAGAGGGCATCAGACTCCATTACAGATGGTTGTGAGCCACCATGTGGTTGCTGGGAATTGAACTCAGGACCTCTGGGAGAGCAGTCAGTGCTCTTAACCGCTGAACCACCTCTCCAGCCCTGAAATACTCTTGATACACACAATTGTACACACAGTGCAGTTGGTTGTTTACATTAGCATTACCACAAAAATCCCTGCACTATACAATATGCAGACTACAACATCAACAGACAGCGGGAACCTTTTAGCTTTATTATAATCTCCAGGGACGAATGCCTGTCCATGACCTGTCACTGAGTGAAACTTCATTTCAGTAGACTCTTCTCTTGTTACTTCCATGTTAGAGATGTCAAAAGCTAAGCAACAACAGTTGATGTAGCTGCCCTGCCCTCGTCTTTCCTTACAGCCAGGGGAGTCACATAAAATGTGACATAAACACTGCTAGACAGGCCTGCTAGGACCCCTAATCTTTATTGTTAACAGGACTTCATCTAGGAGGTAGATGTACCTCTGGTTACATCTGAGCCAGCATTTCCAGGAAGAACTGACTGAAGGGAGAGCTTCCTCCTGAATGTGGGAGGCACCATCCCACAATGACAGCCTGCTAGCCCCTGTCTTCCAATAGCCATGATATGAACTGCTTGGTCCCGACTTGCTTTTCTCATCAGGAAAGACTGAGAACCCTGAGACCCTGAGCCAAGATCCATTCTTCCTGTCTGAAGCTGTTACTATCAGGTATTTTGGTCCTGAAGATAAAAAGCTAAAAGATATGCCCAGATTGGCGGTGTGTGTGTGTGTGTGTGTGTGTCAGAGATTCTCATTGGAACTTATCGACAGAGCACTGGAGGCAGTCAGTGATGGTTTCTGATTTGGATCCATGCTTTTGCACCACTCCCGTCCCCACCCCACCCACCCACCCACCCACCCAAACACACACAGTAGTCTTTTTTGCAAGAAAAGGGACGTGGCATGATTTTAAGGAGTTCAGGGAATCTCTCTCACTGTACAACACCCACACCAAATTTTTCTCTTTTCCTTTCCTTTTTTTATTGGATATTTTATGTATTTACATTTCAAATGTTTTCCCCTTTCCCAGTTCCCCCCTCTTCCCCTCCCCCTGCTTCTATGAGGATGCTTTCCCTCCCACCCACCCATTCCCACCTCGCCATCCGGGCATTCCCCTACACTGGGGGAAGAGCCTTCATAGGACCAATGACTTCTCTTCCTATTGATGCCAGATAAGGCCATCCTCTGCTACATATGCAGCTGAAGCCATGGGTCCCTCCATGTGTACTCTTTGGTTGGTGGTTTAGTCTCTGGGAACTCTGGGGGATCTGGTCGATTGATATTGTTCTTCTTATGGGGTTGCAAACTCCTGCTCCTTCAGTCCCTTCTCTAACTCCTCCATTGGGGTCCCCATGCTCAGTCCGATGGTTAGCTACAAGCATCCTCATCTGTATCAGGAAGGCTCTGTCAGAGCCTCTCAGGAGACATCCAAATCAGGCTCTTTCAGCAAGCATTTCTTGGCATCAGCAATAAAGACTGGGTTTGGTGTCTGCATATGGGATGGATCCCCAGGTGGGGCAGCCTCTGGATGGCCTTTCCTTCAGCCTCTGCTCCATCTTTGTTACTATACTTCCTTCAAACAGGAGCAATTCTGGGTTAAAATTGTGAGAAGGGTGGGTGGCCCCATCCTCCCATAAAGGGCCTTACCTAACCTCTGGATATGGTCTCTACAGGTTCTCCCTCCCCTTTGTTGCTAATCTCATCCCTGTGGGGTTTGAGTCTCCTTGCTTTCCTGGCATCTGGGACTTGCTGGTGGCTATCCCCAGTTCCCCGTCCCCCATTACTACACATTTCTGTTCAAATTCTAGACCCTCTGTATATCATCCTTGCCACCTCTCATACCTGATTCCGCCTCCCTTTTCCCCCTCCCCCTTCCTTCTTTCCTCCCAAGTCCCTCCCACCCTCTATTTCCTGTGAGTATTTTGTTTCTCCATCTAGGAAGAACTGGAGCATCCACATTTTGGTCTTCCTTCTTCATGAAATTCATATGGTCTGTTAATCGTATCTTGGGTATTCTGAGCTTTTGGGCTAATATCCACTTATCAGTGAGTGCATACCACGTGTGTTTTTTTATGACTGGGTTACCTCACTCAGGATGATATTTTCTAGTTCCATGCATTTGCCTAAGAATTTCATGAAGTCATTTTTTTAATAGCTGAGTAGTACTCCATTGTGTAAATGTACCACATTTTCTGTAGACCCAGCTATACTACTCCCAGGCATATACCCAAAAGATACTCCAACATATAACAAAGACAGATGCTCAACTATGTTCATAGTAGCCTAATTTATAATATCCAGAAGCTGGAAAGACCCAGATGTCCTTCAACAGAGGAATGGACCCATCAACCTTTTCAAGTTGCATGACCTTGAACGTCTCAAGAAAACATGAAAATGTTGATCCCACAGAGAAAAAGCAACAGTCACCCCAATCCTACACCCAAATGCCAGGGAGTTCCCCGGAGTAAGCATAAGTAGAAGGAGATAGACAATCAAGAGAAGATGGAAGCTGTCAGACTTAGCAGAGTGTACAGAAGCAGGGAGGGGTCAGAAGGCAAAACTGGGAAGCCCAGGCAGAGGGCAAGGAGGTGACAGAGGGCAGAGGCAATCAGGTTCTCCCCAAATCCGCTAGTCCTAATTACCCTTAGAGCCCTGCTGATCCTTGAACTGCATAGTGCCATTCCTTTAGTGCAATGGAAGCCTCAGGCGTCTGGAGTGCCTCTGAAGAAATGCAGATCATCAGGGCCACGTGATATCAGGGAAGCCAAACCATTGTTGACCTAAGAGAGTTGACAGTTACACAAAACCCTTTCAGATGGAACTCACATCCATGCCATTGAAGCCCAATAAACCAATCCAAGCTAATACTTGCACTGTCCAGAAACGTGGGCATCCAGGTCCCTGTCAACTAGTTAGAACTATTATTAGATTTTTTTTCCTCCCCCGAGCCTAGTTAGAAAGTTTCTTATACACTCGCTAATTCCCCCAAGAAGGAGATTATTAAGGCACTTCAAACTATCCTGCTTTGTTTATAAAATTCTGTTCCCTTTTATTTAATAGTCTGTGGGTGTGCAGGATGGGAAAAAAGTAACTCCTTAGATACAAGAAGCCATTCTGGAGAAGAATCAAGAAAAGAAAAGAAAAGAAAAGAAAAGAAAAGAAAAGAAAAGAAAAGAAAAGAAAAGAAAGTCACAAGCAGCAGAACCAAAGCATTGGCCTGAGATGGCTCCCTCAACCTGCCTTCTATTCCCACTGCTCCTGAGGCTTGGAGCAGACGCTCATACTGGAAAACAGGACAGAGAACAGAGAGACTGGAGAAAAGCTGCTGGCATGATATCTTGTGGTTCCACGTCTCAAATCATATGCCTCTCACATGAAGAGATACATGTTTTTCCTTCATTTCCAAACCATTGCACGATGCTTGGTCTTGCTTCTCTCTAAGTTCATACAGCCAAGGTAGTGGTTTCTTCAGTGGAAAACTGAAATAGATGGATAGGTCAAAGGCGTTTTTGCTGATTGGGAATTATTCTAGACATGTTTAAGAACTTTAAACTTAAAATATAGAAGATAATAAAAATGAAATATATGTTTATGTGTGTATATATATGATGGAATTTTATTCAGTTATAAAGAAACATTAAATTTACAAAAATAAAAAGATGGATCAAGAAAGCATTTCATGGTGATCCAGACTCAGAGATTCTAATGTTGGTCTATGTGTCTACATGACTGAAACTAGAAGGGGTTAGAGGATGTCAGGGAAGTACTGGGACATATATGACATCAAAGTTCAAAGGAGGCTACAGGGTGTAGAAGAGAATAAGGTGGGTAAAGAGGCAGAGTCAGTGGAAAGAAGAAATCACAAAATCCAATTTTATTTGAGAACGTCGTAAGGAAACCTAATAGTTCATATGCTGTTCTTAAATAATTAATTAAAACTGAAAAAGTCATTTAAAAATCCTTGGGTTTAATTACACTTATAATTAAGCTTGAGAGCATGGTGGAACTTCAGCTATGTCTTCAACCTCCTCCCACCTTTCTCATCACCACCAAATGTCCGGAGAGAACTTGCCCACACCCTCAGACACTGGGACAAGTACCGAGTCACACTGAAGGGAAAATCAGGCTTAGAATGGTATTTTTAGTGTCCTTGTAAAAATAATGTCTTGGGGGGGTGGGGTGGAAAGAGGCTCAGAGTTTAAGAACAGATGCTGCTTTTGCAGAGAAACATGGTTTCTTGTTTTTAGTACTCACCTTAGATGATCCAAACTGTTAACTACTGCACTACAGTGTCCCCACTACAGGGGACTTGGCACATTCTTCTGGCCTCTATTCGCACCCATAAACATAGGAGTGCACACGTGTACACACACATACATACACACACACATGCACACACACACATACTCAGGCATGCATGCACTCATAAATAAGATATATTTAAGTGAAATTAAAAATAGCTGGCATGTTGGCCCATACCTTTAATCCCAGTTTTCGAGAGACAGAGACAAGCAGATCTCTCTGAGTTTGGGGAACAGCCTGGTCTGCATAGCAGGATGTAGGCATAGTAGAGCCTATCTCAAAATGAACAAATAAGAAATATCTGTTTGTCCTCAAAATCTAGCAAAACCCAAAGTGACAAAAAAATGCCAAGTCACTTTGTAACTCACTCAGGACACATCAAGGGTTTTTGTTGTTGTTGTTGTTGTTGTTGTTTTTAGGTATAAGTATAGGTCCTTGATACAAACTTAGCCTCATTGTGTGAGGTGCTTTGCCTTGCACTCTATCAAGAACATTTCCCCAGGTTATAGGACTTTATTTTCTTACCACATCATTTTTATGGCTGCTAAATAAAATAAACCACGATATAAATATATCAGAACTTATTTAAACAATTCTCTTGGGCACAGGACCCTTTGTTATAAAAACAATGTCATGTCATCCTGGCAAATAAATCTTGCCCTTTGTTGAGATTTTTGTTGTATTACTAAGTTCTTGGAGAGAACTCGTTGAGTTGAAGGTCATGAACATCCGTAGAGCCTTAGAAACATACAGTTCGGTGTCTTCAGAAAGCCATTCTTTCTGGGCTTCAAAAGGGAGAATATAAGATGTCTCAGGGCTGCCAGCACGTTTTCTCTCTCTGCTGGAAAGTCTGCCATGTGGACAAGCTCAGTATTTGCCTGTTTTGTAAAAAGAGACTGTCAACAGTCCTGTCATGACTTTGAACTTTTAAAGACTATCCTTACCTCATATTCACTGATGGGACATTTTAAAAATTCATCCGGACTTGTCCTGACTTGGATACTGAATATCTTAGTTCAAGTCCTAAACCATACACCAACCCTGTGACAAAAGGAGGCAGATGATCTAATACCCCAGGCTGTGTTTCCCCTCTGGGAAAATGAAGGACTTGCCTTATATCTACATGATCATTCCCTCCTCTGTGTAGCTGTCTTTGTCTCTCTGTCTCTTTCTCTCTTTGTCTCTCTCTTTCTTTGTCTCTCTCCCTCCCTCTCTGGTATATTCACTTATCAGTGTGGGTATATGTTTGTACACATGTGTGCATATGCGTGTATATGAGGAAGCTGGAAGTTGATGTCCAGTAGCCTTCCTCATTCACCCTCTACTATAAGATTGAGAAACCAAAGTTCAATTAGATTTGCTGACCAAAGCAGTTCAGAGATCTCCCTGTCTCTACACCACTGTGACCAACTGAATCAGAACTGTGTTTCTTATGCTTCTGAGCCTCTCAGTTGAGCCATTTCCACAGCTCCAGTATCTGAATTTCATTAAAAATTATACGACACACCATCTGTTTTAGACAATCTAACAACATACCCAGTAGCACATTATATTCATGGACATTGGCCTCAATCCCTGCAAAGTCCCAAAGTTCCCAAAATGTGAAATGGCTTAAGTTGACCTTCAAGAAGGACATTCCATATTCATGAAGGTCACATGAATTTTATCTCCTTCAGTTGCTGCTATTCACAAATCACAACTGAGCATCTCACAAGCAACTGTACAACCTGTATGTTCTTCCCCTGACATGAGACAGAAAGCTACTGCAGGAAAAGGGGACACTTCATACCAGCCTTCAGGACTGTGACCCAAAACAACATGAGAAGCAGAACTAGGTCTGGGGCAGGGACTGTGTCCAAGTCAGCAGCTCACTTACTCATCCTGAGTAGAAACACCATGTTCCTCAGTTTTCCATCTGGAGAACAGCCCAGAAATGATCCAGTCTCCTTGCCAGATTGAAGAGGCAGCTTTTGGAGGTGAACAACTTTCCCTGTTTGTTCTCTGTGGTAATTTATTATTCTTCTCACAGAATAGCAGTCTCTCCTGAGTAGCTGAGGATAAAGTTGCAAGTTATTCAGAGATAATGTCTGCCGTGTATCACCAGCTGATGCGTGGCTTGTTTTGCACACAGGGTTTTCAGGTTAGTGAGAACAGAAAACTGTTTAATTATTTTTTTTCCACCATGATAGCTACCATGTATTTATTGAGAGAGTCTTGTGTTACAGAGACTGAACTAAACACTTTGTATTACTGGCTGTCTTAGCTGTTAAGATGACTGTGTTGAAGGCACTTTATCTTACTTTTAAAGCTAGAGTAACAAGCCAGAAAGAATAGGGAATGGAGGGGTTGGAAACTGACTACTGGTCTACCTGACTTTGAAGGCAATGTTCAGTTTGTTACATTTCTCCAAGTTGGTCTTTAGCTGGTGGTGGCATTTTTAGAACTTGTGGAACCTTTGAGAAGTGGGATCTAGAAGGAGGAAATGGGTCCCTAAGTAGAGGTGTGTATTGAGGCTTACAGGCCAGTTTTGCCTCCTGGCCCTGCACTACTTTATAATGCAACTTACAATTTATGTTAGTTAGGGTTTCAGTGCCGTGAAGAGACACCATGATGACAACAGCTCTTAAACACAAAAACATTTCATTGGGGCTGACTTACAGTTTCAGAGGTTTAGTCCACTATCATCATGGCAGGAAGCATGGCAGCATGGAGACAAACACGATGAAGAAGAATCTGAGAATTCTACATCTTGATCCACAGGCAGCAGAAGGAGACTGGGTGTTATGCTGGACATAGCTTGAGCATATATGACCTTAAAGCCTTCCTGCATGGTGACACACTCCCTCCAACAAGGCTACACCTACTCTAAAAAGGCGACACTTCATAATAGTGCCATTCCCTATGAGCAAACATTCAAATGCATGAATCTATGGGGGCCATTCCTACCAAACTAACACATAACAATTATCAATAAGATAATCCTATGAGCTCTAATGGAATCTCTAGTTCTGTGTCCTCTGCTATGGCTGATGAGTTTGATTGACAGATTGGTTTGATTAACAGAGGACCATTGCTCGGGGCCTAATGAGCAGGTCCTTCATCCTCTTCAGCATTCTCCTCCTCTCCTTCTACTCCTTAGAGTTCACTCATCACCAACAGAATCCACTGCTTCGTGTCAACTATTTCAGTTTCTCAAACCTCTCCTTCCTTCAAGGGAAGTCTGCCCTCTAATGATGCAAATGCACTACTGACTTCAAACACTTATTTCTCAGAAATGAAGCAAAGGGCACATCTCAAGGGTGAAGGCGTTGATGGATGTAGAGCTCTAAGGCAGTCACTCTATCTGAATTTATTATTTAAAAGGAAAGGAATCTGAAGCCCAGGAAAGCACGTGGTCACACAATCCTATGAGGAGGATCTACAAAAACAGGCAACATTTGTGTCCCCGTGTGGATGCTCCCCGGGATGCCAAGAATTGCCTGAACTAGCAACAGAGATCAGAAGAAAGAATCAAGGCATGGCCTGTACCAGCCAAGAAAAAAGAAAATCCCAGTCCTGTTCTAGAAAGACTATTAACTTACATTCAGTCGAGCAGAGCTGGAGAATGAATAAACTCTTAAATCTGTATATCTTGACTGACAAGGCAAGTCTCCAGAGAGACTCTAAGAAATGATAACCAACTGCTGTGAAACAGCATTTATTGGTCAGGCTTTCGGTGAAGATGGGCTGAATGCAGGGCAAAGGAAATCAGCTTAATTTTCCATTGATCTTCAATATGCTGCTGGAGTGCTCCACTCCCATTTCCCAGCCCTCTATCGCATTAATCAATTATCCATTTTACCTCTCACTAGTCCTCAAGTGACTACACGCTATTTATGAAGAAAGCCACCAAGCTAATCCCAGTGCACATTATCCAGCACCTTGGTTGCTATCTATGATAAATGAATAAATAAATATGTGTTATGCTAGGTGCACTTGAGAAAAAGAAAACCATAATTTCAGGGCTGGGGGATGGCTCAGTTAGTAAAGCTTTGCCCGGGTAGCTAATTTAACGTACTTGGTAAAGTTCTAGGCCAATGGGAGAGACCCTGTCTCAAACAAACAGAAAAGGAAGATACATGAAGAATAACATCCTATGCTGTCCTCTAACCCGCAAGTGAATGCATACATGTACACATATGCAGTGCACACATGCATGTGAGAATGCACACAGAATATTCACTTACCTTTTTCCTATGTATTATCTAGTCTGAAATATAAACAGATCTTTATGTTCCCACAAAAGTATCAGAAATTTCCCTGCCAACTTCCCTTTTTACTTACATAAACCCTTCACGTGGCTCCTAAATCATTGGGGTATTTACATTTCAACAGAAAAGTGTATGTGGGTGCTAAATCTAGGTGGAGTGGTCATAGAGGCTTACTCCAGAAACTGGAGGACTATACCACTCAGGACCCCATCCTGGTCTCTATTTGTTCCATGTTTCATGAGATGTTACTATGCTGCTAAGTAACAGAAGGTGATTACCAGAAGAACAGCGTGTGTGTGTGTGTGTGTGTGTGTGTGTGTGTGTGTGTGTGTGTGTGTGTGTGTGTGTTTAAGTATATACATATGAACGTAATAGGAAGTACCATTTTAGGAGGAACAGCTACTGTGCTATCCCCTTAAAAACACTGGAAAATTATGGAAGCTCTCCTGGATTCATTCATCCCCCCCAACCCTCGTTCTTACTTCTGATTGGAACATGGATATTCAAAACAGACTTCAATCAAATGCTATTCTAATCACCAGCTTGGGGACATGAAGGCATGTCTTAATTTTTCAGGAAGAAGGAATTGGATAAAGTTCCTGTGAAACTGATTAAACCTAAAAATATCCCACCATGCAGCATCCACTAAATATTACCTCCTGTAGCTTTCTTACAGCAGGACCAGTCTGTCCCTCCTCCCGGATGAAAAGCCTTTCAGAAGCCCTTTAGAAAGCCAAGTGGAATTTGGTATTATCAACTGGTTTATCAGATATGAATTCATTTGTTTTTCTCAAACCCACTTATCAGCAAGAACAGAGCTGGCTTGTCCACGTCTGAATTGTGCTCCAAACACCCTTTCTGAGTTCCCTGGGGTTCATTTTTTTTTTTATCTTCCAGGTTTTTCCCCCTCACATTTGTTTGTGTTTTTTTAACCTCATACCTATTGAGGTGCATTTCTGGGTCAGGATCCATGTAAAGACACAAGGAAAGGAGGAAATGCCCAGTTCAGGCTGCCTGAGGACCAATTGTCTGGGTAGAGTTCCAGCCCTGAAAGGCCAATGGACAGTTGGAAGTGAGATGAATTGGCTGGGGATGGCCCCAGAGTTGAGACCTTCTTCATGCTACCAGTGTCTTTATTCTCTGTCTGAGGACTATGGGTAATGTATAGTATGAAAGGCAGGAGCCAGCAGACTCATGTGATGTCCTGCATGCACTGAAACAAGAGAAACAGAAGGGCTTCCTTCAGTCTAGACCCATCACCTTCAAGACTCCCATGATCCTACAATGGGTTGATGTAGGGCAATCCCGCAAGGAATTTGTCTTCCTGTTCTCCTAGTGTGCTCTACTGACCTAGGGTGCTCTCCTGATCACCAAGTTCATTTGTAGGAGGCTCACCATCTCTCTCTGTCACAAAGAGAAACATGGAAAGCTTAATACAGAGAGGCTTCATGTCTTTCCATCCTCGAACAAGAACTAAGCCATACGCTGTAAAGGAAAATACCTACAATTGCAGAAGAAATCTCTCTTATGGTGAAATCATTGATAAGGCATGGCAATTCAGATTTCTTATATGTTACATTTAATGGTTAGAGTAGGCAGAAGTTGTTCACTTGTTATTTTTGTTTTGGGTTCTATATTATAATTCAATATTTGCTTCATAATTTTTGCCTAGACATGCATCTACACATTTTACACAAAAGGGCTGATATCTCTTTGGACTGGCAACTGGAAAGCCTCCCCAGGGACAATTATTAGCATTTTCTGTGGACTCTATCATGAGGCAAGCATTTCCCAGGCATATAATTTTTTTTAACAAAACCAAACTAAACCAGAGAAAGTTATCACACTCCTTAACTCTGGTATCATATTTCATCTTATCAAAGCATACACCAAAACTAAGGTCTCTAGCTTTTTAGTGAGTATTCAAATGAACAAAGACCACACAGAAATTTATCAGCACATTATCCCCTTTGATGAGAGTGGCAGGAATCAACAGATAACCACTTAATTTCTTGGCAATGGGGAGAATTATGGCTTATAAAGTCTTAAGTAAGGTTTACAAAGATACATGCTATTTCAATAGTGTGTGACCAGAAACTTCTAATGTTTGAGTCACAACAGGAATGTTAACTCCCAGGAGGAATTCACCTCAAGTTTAATGTAAACTTGAAGACATCCATCTGAGAGGCTAGATGGAGAGCTTTGCTTTGCTGAAGAGCATCATATGTCCCTCCCCCACACCCCGCTGATCTCTTCAGTCACAGTTACCTTGGACAGCCAGTGGATGCCCTGCACTTAGAGAATAGTCACCATAGAAGACTGTGAACGTTCCATGACTGGCAGCTTAGAGCTGTGACCAAGAGGAGCGTGCCTGTAGGCAAGGCTCAGTGAGGGTATATTTTCCACACTTCTGCTGAAGCTCTCTGTAGGTAAGCGTGTGTTAAGTTCAATTCCTTGATGCACATTTGCTGTTTCAGGCTGACCATTCCTAAACGTATGTGTCCTTCTTTTTCGAGCTAAAGTTCCCATCAAGGATCACATAGGCCACCTATTTATAGATAACTTTATCTGGCTTTTTTTTTCCCTCGCGGTGTTTTCTTTGCCTAGCCCTCAGATACTTACTGTCTCAATATCTAACCTCTGTAGGTCTCTGCTTCAATCCTTGCTCTGCCCTGAAGTGAATGTATATGTTGTGGGTGTTTTGCTTTGACTACCTGGTCTCCTGATAGCTGACTCATGCTGCCTCAGGCCAGTAGCATATTCCCAGACGGTTGTCAAGATTTGCAGTCTTGACCCAGACTATGACCGCAGAGCTTCTGTCCTCAAACCCTCTGAAGCTGGGAGACCTTGGTAAGGAGGGTAGTGAGGTAACTTCCTTGGGAAGTTTTCATAAGGCTGGACAGACTTGCTTAGATAGTCTGAGTCTGGACTGGCACGGAGAGGTCGCCTTGCAATTGCGTGATCCTTTCCAAAGTTACCACAAATAGACCAGTGCCGCTGGAGAAGCAAAGAATATTTAACTGTTCCCCATCGTGTTCAACTTCAGGATTTCTGGGACAGGATCCTTGTAAAGACACTCAGAATGAAGGAAATGCCCAGCTCAGGTTGCCTGAGAGCCAATCTTCCTGATAGAGTTTTAGCACAGAAAGACCAGTACAGTTGAAAGCACACATGACAGGTGGACAAGGAGACCTTGAAATGTCAAAAACAGTTTTGTCTTTTTTCCTGCAGGCAATGTTGAATTGTCAAATCAGGGGCTCCATTCAGTCACCAAGCAAGATTCCAGGCAAGATGCTAGAGACAGAGTTATGTACATCTACATAAGTGCGTAAAGTGGGGTGATCGATGTCCCTATGTGTGAAGGAAATTTTGGCAACTTATTCTGTCTCTATTGATTTGATTGGACCCAGATGCTGTCCTTCAGGTTGAACAGTCCTACCTGTGTCCAGGTACAGAAATCAAACAATGGCTGCATCAAAGTAGCCCCCCTCCTGCCTCTGTGGCTATTTTCAGGCAATCCGTTATCAATCCTCAGCTCTACCCTTTACTTACTTTACAAAGGTGGAATGACCTCTTCCCTTGCCAAAGAACTCACCCAACACAGCTTCACTCACAGGGCTCTTCTCCAGTAAAGGCCCTCACTGTGCACAGCTTCTGCATTTGTTTAGTTTTGAGCGCCTACTAATTCTCAATACAAGGGTCAAACAGAACGTCTGTCACCAGGCCTCGTCACTAGAGAACTTCATGTGCACTTGCTTGGATTGGCTTTTCTACATCTTTCTCTCTGTGTTCATGTTGTTGTTCCATAGTGAAGCAGTCATGTCACTGAAGAACGGGGGTTGTCTCTTTGATACCTATTTTTAATTCAGTTCTTCACTTCCTAGTTGATTCGATCAGATCCTTTAACTGACCATCGATCACTCTCTATCCTGTGCAAACACAATGGAGGAAGATGAACTTGACCTAGACTCTCCATACCAGGGTTTTAAAATGAGTATGAAAACTCTTTGCAGATAATGTATCTGAGAATAAAACAACTGATTATTATCACCAACAAAATAAGTTACATTTGTCTGCTAATGTGGGATGTAGAGATATCATACATCAGAGTCAGGTATGCCAGTGTACACATTTTAAAACACAACACACAACCGATATTGCAAAAAGTTGGAATTTCTTTCAAATCAACAAAGCTATGAAAATACACTGTATGCACCATGCTGACTTATTGGCTCCTGCCTGATTAAAAATCACAAGCATCAAAAGTGACCCCAGTTTCTCAGGAGCCACTGATAACTTTATGAGCCACAGGAAATTTATATTTTGTGTAAGACTCTGCTTAGGGCCACAGAAGAAAGTAATTATTTGGTTCAGTGTGTGTGTGTGTGTGTGTGTGTGTGTGTGTGTTCAAATTGCCTTGGAGTGTGTCACTCCAAGAATTAGCTGTACATAGTGTGTGCACTGGTGACAATTAGTGTCTTGCCTCTCTCCTGAAGAGAAAACTGAGAAGAAAAAAAGCATAGCTGCACTGCATCCTGGGAAGTTCTGTTCAGCATGACCTTTCCAGGGCTCTTTGCTGAGAAGCCTCAGACACCATACATGATACAACACATGTCACACAGAGTTATAGTACCCTGTAAGAGAATGAAAGATGAGATGAGATTTTATGTGTAACCTCTGATAATAATTCACATTTTATTTTAGCAAAAGTACTTCATTTACTTCTGACAAAAATCTCACCTTCAACCCCTTCCTCAGTTCATTTCTTTCACCCCAAAATAGGCAGGTTATTTTTTAAGAGAGATGTCTCCTAAGGCTCACAGCTCTTGGTAGCTGATGTCACCCACACTGGTGTGTCTCCTTTCCACCTAAAGGGTGGTTGTTGTTGTTGTTGTTGCTGTTGTTGTTGTTGTTGTTGTTGTTGTTGCTGTTGCCTTGAGGAATCACTTAAAGATGTTGCTCTCTAGGTTATCCCATGATGCTTCTGAAGTGTCTGGATTATCCCCATGATGCCTCTGGAGTATAAGACTTATTTTTCTACTCAATATGCATAGTTCCTAATAAATAAAAAGTATACATTTATATTAATAATTCATATAAGCTTTCCTCAAAAGGAAAAGTATAAAACAATAAATAAAGGTAAAACCTATTAAAGTGTTTTTTCTTTTACTTCACTCTTTATTAATTTTTTTTAATAAATGAGGCTAAAATGGATTTTAACTCTGACTTAAAATGTAGCTAATTACATCTGGATTTCTGGGTGTCATATGCCTTGCTAATTTTGGTGCTCGATAGGCTTAAGGTGCAAATCCATGGCCTTCATTAACACCACCTCTTTCTTTCATTAGTTTGAATTATCTGTATTGGTGTATGTCTGTGCATGGATATCTGCATATGTGTTCTGGTTGCCACTGAAGCCAAAAAAGGGTACCAGATTCCCTGGTGTACTCTTAATTACTGAGGCATTTCTCTTCCCTCTATCCACCCTTAACATCATAACTTTAAAACACACATCAAGTACTTTCTTGATGATGCTTTTGCCGTCTCTCATTTTATAGTAAACATCCACAGTTCTGTCTCCACATTTGATTGGTGCACATCTCTAAGGAGTCAGATCCATCACTTGCTTTTCCTTCCATCAGCATCTAGCATCTCCTTAACCGGTGATCCCTATAGCCCCTTGTGCACGCCACTTTGAATGCTTTGTGAGACTCGGTGTCGTAATTCCACACAATACAACTTGCAACTTAATTCACCAGGAAACGTGACTAGCAGTCTCTGCCACATTGCTGGTAACCAGCCTCCGACATGTCCATTCCCCAGGATCTCTCACAGACTGTATGCAGCACAGCACTGCTATTCCTGTCAAGGGCAGTCATGTTAAGAGTCAGAATGAAGTCCTAATACTTCCCTGTTGATGAGGAAACAAGGATGAATAGAAGCGCAGTGTTTTCTTGCTCTACTGAAAAAGGCTGGTGCCGCCCTCCAGATGAGTGAAGAGAAGAGCATCTCCATTTGGAGCACCCTTAATGGGATCAAAGAGCATCAAGAAGCAGAGAGCTGACGCATCCATGAGAGAAATATAGATGACTTCATCTGGCATGATTGTGGAGGACCAGGTAAGAGGAAGCCATAATTCTATCATTAAAATAAGAATGGGGGTACCGTGTTGGTAGAGAATTGGAGAAGTGAAAGATAGGCTTTTAGAGTTTTAAGAGGTTGCAGAGGATAAAAAGACATGAAAATAGGAGGTAAATGCCACACAACCTAAGTCACATGACCGCAAGAATGTCAGCATCCTGGGTATATCTGAAGAACCAAATGGCATCAGGAAGGAAACAGTCACATGCGATGCTGAGCTTGTACAAGAAGAACAGGAAAAGTTTCTGGACCAGGACCCAGAGGAACACCATTGATCTCACTTCTTGTGGGACAAGAGAGACAAGTAACTGAAGCTGAGTTTAGTTTGGAGTTTCAAGCACAAGGGTGGGACATGATATTGCAATAACCTTCCTTCGTGGTGCCCTAAAGGGAACAAGCCAGGGGACTACAAAATTGGGGAGCATAACAAAATGGGAAATAGGATGATCAGAAGACCTCAAAGATGGTTGGTGTCACTTGGAACTGAAAGAGAAAAGGAGTGAGGGCTACAAACCATCAGTAGCATGGAGGTCAGAGAGGATGACATCAGTCAGGAGCACAGAGGGAACTGGAAAAGCCAGATGTGAACAGGAAGGGGAGGGAACAGGACACTGTCCTGAGGAGTAGGGCAGAAAAAACTTTACTAGGGAAGCTTTCTAAGGAGTTTAGGGTCCTAATGATATCCCAGTGGGACCGTAGACATCTGGGTCTTGATGTGGTTGTGGTTTTGAATATGATCCCAATGCACCTTCATCTGTTGTGGCTTAAAAACCTGACAGGCTACGGCTATTCTGCAAAGGAGTTCCTATGCTTATCCTAGAGGATACATACACAGATAAATTTAATAAATACCGTCTCTTTTTAAAAGATGTTTTTATTTTATGTATATGAGTGTCTGTCTGCTGATATGTATGTATACCACATGTATGCAGTGACCACAGGAGCTTGAAGAAGGTGATATATTTTCTGGAACCAGAGTTGCAGACAATTGTGAGCTTTTTCTGGGGACTGAACCTGGGTCCTCTAAGAGCAGAGAGTATGCTTAACTACTGGTCCATCTCTCTAGCCCATCTTCTTAACTTTTTAAAGCAGAGACTCAGATAATCCAAGCTGGCCTCTAACTTCCTATAAGGCTGAGGCTGACCTTGAACCTTTGGACCCATAATCCTCTAGCAATACCCCTCCACCTTGCCAATGCTTGGATTGCAGGCCTGAACCATCACGCTCATATACTCCCCTTTTCATGTGAGTGAGATATGACAGATAGCTAGTCAGACTACAGTGTCATATCCTAACAACAGTTGAGCCTATCAGTTATATTCATATGTCTTAGGCCCATTAGACTTGCGGTCGGATCTCGTCATTATTATTAGGACTCAGCCGACTTGACACTACTAATCATGTCTCTACAGCATAGAACTGGACTTCTGCAAATACCTATCTCAGAATAAGTGAGAGGCACGGATGGGAATATATTTCTAATGTGTCTGCTCCATCAATTCCCTGCAGTGTATGAAACACCACTAATTTGAGGCCATCTAAGTAGGTTTCCAAATAAGAGTCTAGTCCGTGCTGAGTGAGAGCAGCTCACAGAGACACTGAGACAGACGGAGTGTGTTAGGAGGATGGCCAGTCTAACCCTGTGTGTGTAAGGACAACCCCTCCATACCAACCATAATCAGGAGAAACCCCCAAATGCCACCTTGCTGTCTACTGAGTCCCTGGCACGTAGACTCTCACACATCACATATGGCTGAAGGTGTATCAGGGGAGTAGGAGAGTTAACCTACTCCCACCAGCACTGATGTGTGTATATTTTGTGTTCTGACATAAACACATAAACATACATGTTGGGGAAGTTGAGTTTCAGAGACCAAGCTTTTTTTGTGTGCTTTGATACCACAACTAATCACAATTTCTGCTGGGGAGGTAAATAAACACGAACCAGATTTTATTATCTTCCCAGGACAATCTTAACACGGTCTCAAATAATCAGCCAATAACAATTAGCACAGAACAATAGCTGTGGTCTCGGGTTGAAGGTATGGTATACAAGTATGTAGACTCACCCAATTTGGTATAGGACTTCAGACTGAAATCTAAAACATTTCTCACTGACCTCCAATGTTCTGTTCCTGCAGTTTTCAGTTTGAAGTCTGAGGAGTTAGAGTGCTTACTTCACACTTCACATCTGTCCCCTGGCGGTGGCTGATTTGCATATGTTTTTGTTCTGAATTCTCTCATTTATTTTGTAACTCCTAATTAGAGCGGAAGTAGTTGGGTAGCTCTCTCAGTGAGTCGGATCTCTTGCCAAAAGCATGAAAGAAGGAGGCACTGGCCATTCCTCACACCCCAGTAACTTAGCAAGCCTTTGCTTTCCACGTGGGCTCGGATAAAATTATAACTTTCTTATGCTTTTTGGCAAAATAAGTTTAAAAGAAGCCCATCAAGAATGTAGCTAGTTACAGTGAATTCTTAAAGAAAAAAATACACATGCTAACTCTTATCATACACGGAGCCATGTTTCTTCCTGACTTCTTTGTTAGGAATTTGGAGTCTCAATTAAATCAGGCCTATGTCTCTTAGTAGGACAGGATACAGAAGTCCCAAAAAGAACCAGTGGAGGGCTCATAGAAAAGGCATGGTCTTAGGCAAATGGATAGAACTAGAAAATATCGTGAGTGAGGTAACCCAATCACAAAAGAATACACATGTTATGCACTGATAAGTGGATATTAGCCCAAAAGCTCGGAGTACCCAAGATACAACTCACAGACCACATGAAGCTCAAGAAGAAGAGAGATCAAAGAGTGGATGCTTCAGTACTTCTTAGAAGGGGGAACAGAATACTCACAGGAGGAAATACAGAGACAAAGAGTAAAGCAGAGACTGAAGGAAAGGCCATCCAGAGACTGCTACACATGGAGATCCATCGCACATGCAGCTACCAAACCCAGACACTATTGAGAATGTCAATAGGTGCATACTGACAGGAGCCTGATATAGCTGTCTCCTGAGAGGCTCTGCCAGGGCATGACAAATACCAAGGCAGATGTTCACAGCCAACTATTGAAATGAGAATGGGGTCCCCAATGGAAGAGTTAGAGTAAGGACTGAGGAAGCTGAGGGGGATTGCAAGCCCATAGGGAGAACAACAATATCAACCAACCAGACGCCCCAGAGCTCCCAGGGACCAAATCACCAACCAAAGAGTGCACATGGAGCAGCCCATGGCTCCAGCCACATATGAAGCAGAGGATGGCCTTGTCAGGCATCAGTGGGAGGAGAGGCCCTTAGTCCTGTGAAATCTCGATGCCCCAGTGTAGGGGAATGCCGGGGCAGGGAGGCAGGAGGGAGTTTGTTGGGGAACACTCTCATAGAAACAGGGGGTAGAGGGATGGGATAGGGCGTTTCTGGAGGGAAACAGGGAAGAAGGTGGATAACATTTGAAATGTAGATAAAGAAAATAGCCAATAAAAAATGGAGGAAGAAAAAAGTAAGAAGTACTGTTTTGCCTGATTTTAGAGAAAAATACTCACTAAACACCAGTTGATGCCTGCCCCGTCTACAATAGGCCATGCAATCAAGATTTACCACAGAGCTTTCTTCAGCGTTCCCACAGATGGGTTTTATTCAGCAATGAGAGAGATAGGCAACTTCATAAATTATATAAGAAAAAATTAAGATAACTTGAAAGTCAATAGATAGATTTTTTTTTATTAACTTGAGTATTTCTTATGTACATTTGGCAAACATCCCCTTCCCTCCCCCCCCTTCCTTATGGGTGTTCCCGTCCCCACCCTCCCCCCATTGCCGCCCTCCCCCCGACAGTCTAGTTCACTGGGGGGTTCAGTCTTAGCAGGTCCCAGGGCTTCTCCTTCCACTGGTGCTCTTACTAGGATATTCATTGCTACCTATGAGGTCAGAGTCCAGGGTCAGTCCATGTATAGTCTTTAGGTAGTGGCTTAGTCCCTGGAAGCTCTGGTTGCTTGGCATTGTTGTACATATGGAGTCTCAAGCCCCTTCAAGCTCTTCCAGTTCATTCTCTGATTCCTTCAACGGGGGTCCCGTTCTTAGTTCAGTGGTTTGCTGCTGGCATTCGCCTCTGTATTTGCTGTATTCTGGCTGTGTCTCTCAGGTTCGATCTACATCCGGCTCCTGTCGGTCTGCACTTCTTTGCTTCATCCATCTTGTCTAATTGGGTGGCTCTATATGTATGGGCCACATGTGGGGCAGGCTCTGAATGGGTGTTCCTTCAGTCTCTGTTTTAATCTTTTGCCTCTCTCTTCCCTGCCAAGGGTATTCTTGTTCCCCTTTTAAAGAAGGAGTGAAGCCTTCACATTTTGATCATCCGTCTTGAGTTTCATTTGTTCTAGGCCACTAGGGTAATTCAAGCATTTGGGCTAATAGCCACTTATCAGTGAGTGCATACCATGTATGTCTTTCTGTGATTGCTTAGCTCACTCAGAATGATATTTTCCAGTTCCAACCATTTGCCTCGAATTTCATAAAGTCGTTGTTTTTGATAGCTGAGTAATATTCCATTGTGTAGATGTACCACATTTTCTGTATCCATTCCTCTGTTGAAGGGCATCTGGTTCTTTCCAGCTTCTGGCTATTATAAATAAGGCTGCGATGAACATAGTGGAGCACATGTCTTTTTATATGTTGGGCATCTTTTGGGTATATGCCCAAGAGAGGTATAGCTGATCCTCAGGCAGTTCAATGTCCAATTTTCTGAGAAACTCCAGACTGATTTCCAGAATGGTTGTACCAGTCTGCAACCCCACCAACAATGGAGGAGTTCCTCTTTCTCCGCATCCTCGCCAGCATTTGCTGTCACCTGAGTTTTGATCTTAGCCATTCTCACTGGTGTGAGGTGAAATCTCAGGGTTGTTTTGATTTGCATTTCCTGATGACTAAAGATGTTGAACATTTCTTTTAGGGTGTTTCTCAGCCATTCGGCATTCCTCAGCTGTGAATTCTTTGTTTAGCTCTGAACCCCATTTTTTAATAGGGTTATTTGTCTCCCCTCGGTCTAACTTTTTGAGTTCTTTGTATATTTTGGATATAAGGCCTCTATCTGTTGTAGGATTGGTAAAGATCTTTTCCCAATCTGTTGGTTGCCATTTTGTCCTGACCACAGTGTCCTTTGCCTTACAGAAGCTTTGTAGTTTTATGAGATCCCATTTGTCGATTCTTGATCTTAGAGCATAAGCCATTGGTGTTTTGTTCAGGAAATTTTTCCAGTGCCCATGTGTTCAGATGCTTCCCTAGTTTTTCTTCTATTAGTTTGAGTGTGTCTGGTTTGATGTGGAGGTCCTTGATCCACTTGGACTTAAGCTTTGTACAGGGTGATAAGCATGGATCGATCTGCATTCTTCTCCAGTTGAACCAGCACCATTTGCTGAAAATGCTATCTTTTTTCCATTGGATGGATTTGGCTCCTTTGTCAAAAATCAAGTGACCATAGGTGTGTGGGTTCATTTCTGGGTCTTCAATTCTATTCCATTGGTCTATCTGTCTGTCTCTGTACCAATACCATGCAGTTTTTATCACAATTGCTCTGTAATACTGCTTGAGTTCAGGGATAGCGATTCCCCCAGAAGTCCTTTTATTGTTGAGCATAGTTTTAGCTATCCTGGGTTTTTTGTTATTCCAGATGAATTTGCAAATTGTTCTGTCTAACTCTTTGAAGAATTGGATTGGTATTTTGATGGGGATTGCATTGAATCTGTAGATCGCTTTTGGCAGAATGGCCATTTTTACTATATTAATCCTGCCAATCCATGAGCATGGGAGATCTTTCCATCTTCTGAGGTCTTCTTCAATTTCTTTCTTCAGAGTCTTGAGTTCTTGTTGTACAAATCTTTTACTTGCTTGGTTAAAGTCACACCGAGGTACTTTATATTATTTGGGTCTATTATGAAGGGTGTCGTTTCCCTAATTTCTTTCTCGGCTTGTTTCTCTTTTTGTGTAGAGGAAGGCTACTGATTTATTTGAGTTAATTTTATACCCAGCCACTTTGCTGAAGTTGTTTATCAGCTTTAGTAGTTCTCTGGTGGAACTTTTGGGATCACTTAAATATACTATCATATCATCTGCAAATAGTGATATTTTGACTTCTTCTTTTCCGATCTGTATCCCTTGACCTCCTTTTTTGTTGTCTGATTGCTCTGGCTAGAACTTCAAGAACTATATTGAATAAGTAGGGAGAGTGGGCAGCCTTGTCTAGTCCCTGATTTTAGTGGGATTGCTTCAAGTTTCTCTCCATTTAGTTTAATGTTAGCCACTGGTTTGCTTGTATATGGCTTTTACTATGTTTAGGTATGGGCCTTGCATTCCTATTCTTTCCAGGACTTTTATCATGAAGGGGTGTTGAATTTTGTCAAATGCTTTCTCAGCATATAATGAAATGATCATGTGGTTTTGTTCGTTCTGTTTGTTTATATAATGGATCACGTTGATGGTTTTCTCAGATATTAAACCATCCCTGCATGCCTGGGATGAAGCCTACTTGATCATGGTGGATGATTGTTTTGATGTGCTCTTGGATTCGGTTTGCCAGAATTTTGTTGAGTATTTTTAAGTCGATGTTCATAAGGGAAATTGGTCTGAAGTTCTCTTTCTTTGTTGGGTCTTTGTGTGGTTTAGGTATAAGAGTAATTGTGGCTTCATAGAAGGAGTTCGGTAGTGCTCCATCTGTTTCAATTTTGTGGAATAGTTTGGATAATATTGGTATGAGGTCTTCTATGAAGGTCTGATAGAATTCTGCACTAAACCCGTCTGGACCTGGGCTCTTTTTGGTTGGGAGACCTTTAATGACTTCTTCTATTTCCTTAGGAGTTATGGGGTTGTTTAACTGGTTTATCTGTTCCTGATTTAACTTCGGTACCTGGTATCTGTCTAGGAAATTGTCCATTTCCTGCAGATTTTCAAGTTTTGTTGAGTATAGGCTTTTATAGTAAGATCTGATGATATTTTGAATTTCCTCTGAATCTGTAGTTATGTCTCCCTTTTCATTTCTGATTTTGTTAATTTGGACACACTCTCTGTGTCCTCTCGTTAGTCTGGCTAAGGGTTTATCTATCTTGTTGATTTTCTCAAAGAACCAACTTTTGTTCTGTTGATTCTTTCTATGGTCCTTTTTGTTTCTACTTGGTTGATTTCAGCTCTGAGTTTGATTATTTCCTGCCTTCTACTCCTCCTGGGTGTATTTGCTTCTTTTTGTTCTAGAGCTTTTAGGTGTGCTGTCAAGCTGCTGACATATGCTCTTTCCTGTTTCTTTCTGCAGGCACTCAGCGCTATGAGTTTTCCTCTTAGCACAGCTTTCATCGTGTCCCATAAGTTTGGGTATGTTGTACCTTCATTTTCATTAAATTCTAAAAAGTTTTAATTTCTTTCTTTATTTCTTCCTTGACCAGGTTATCATTGAGTAGAGCATTGTTCAATTTCCAATGATATGTGGGCATTCTTCCCTTTATTGTTATTGAAGACCAGCTTTTAGGCCGGGTGGTCCGATAGCACATGGGATTATTTCTATCTTTCTGTACCTGTTGAGGCCCGTTTTTGACCAATTATATGGTCAATTTTGGAGAAAAGTACCATGAGGAGCTGAGAAGAAGGTATATCCTTTTGCATTAGGGTAGAACGTTCTATAAATATCCGTTAAGTCCATTTGGCTCATGACTTCTCTTAGTCTGTCTACATCTCGTCTCTGTTTAATTTCTGTTTCCCATGATCTGTCCATTGATGAGAGTGGGGTGTTGAAGTCTCCTACTATTATTGTGTGAGGTGCAATGTGTGTTTTGAGCTTTAGTAAGGTTTCTTTTACGTATGTAGGTGCCCTTGTATTTGGGGCATAGATATTTAGGATTGAGAGTTCATCTTGGTGATTTTTCCTTGATAAATATAAAGTGTCCTTCCTTATCTTTTTTGATGACTTTTAGTTGAAAATTGACTTTATTTGATATTAGAATGGCTACTCCAGCTTGCTTCTTCTGACCATTTGCCTGGAAAGTTGTTTTCCAGCCTTTCACTCTGAGGTAGTGTCTGTCTTTGTCTCTGAGGTGTGTTTCCTGTAGGCAGCAGAATGCAGGGTCCTCGTTGCGTATCCAGTTTGTTAATCTATGTCTTTTTATTGGGGAGTTGAGGCCATTGATGTTGAGAGATATTAAGGAATAGTGATTATTGCTTCCTGTTATATTCATACGTGGATGTGTTATGTTTTGTGTGCTTTTCTTCTCTTTGTTTTGTTGCCAAAACGATTAGTTTCTTGCCTCTTCTTGGGTATAGCTTTTGCCTCCTTATGTTGGGCTTTTTACCATTTATTATCCTTTGTAGTGCTGGATTTGTAGAAAGATATTGTGTAAATTTGGTTTTGTCATGGAATATCTTGGTTTCTCCATCTCATGTTAATTGAGAGTTTTGCAGGATACAGTAGCCTGGGCTGGCATTTGTGTTCTCTTAGGTCTGTATGACATCAGTCCAGGATCTTTTGGCCTTCATAGTTTCTGGCTAAAAGTCTGGTGTGATTCTGATAGGTCTGCCTTTATATGTTACTTGACCTTTTTCCCTTACTGCTTTTAATATTCTTTCCTTATTTTGTGCGTTTGGTGTTTTGACTATTATGTGACGGGAGGTGTTTCTTTTCTGGTCCAATCTATTTGGAGTTCTGTAGGCTTCTTGTATGCCTATGGGTATCTCTTTTATTAGGTTAGGGAAGTTTTCTTCTATGATTTTGTTGAAGATATGTACTGGTCCTTTGAGCTGGGAGTCTTCATTCTCTTCTATACCTATTATCCTTAGGTTTGATCTTCTCATTGAGTCCTGGATTTCCTGTATGTTTTGGACCAGTAGCTTTTTCCGCTTTACATTATCTTTGACAGTTGAGTCAATGATTTCTATGGAATCTTCTGCTCCTGAGATTCTCTCTTCCATCTCTTGTATTCTGTTGGTGATGCTTGTATCTACAGCCCTTGTCTCTTCTTTTGGTTTTCTATATCCAGGGTTGTTTCCATGTGTTCTTTCTTGATTGCTTCTATTTCCATTTTAATTCCTTCCACTGTTTGATTGTGTTTTCCTTTAATTCTTTCAGGGATTTTTGTGTCTCCTCTCTGGGCTTCTACTTGTTTATTTATGTTTTCCTGGAATTCTTTCATGCATTTTTTACATTCCTCTCTGTAGGTTTTACTTGTTCTCTAAGGGAGTTCATCATGTCTTTCTTGAAGTTCTCCAGCATCATGATCAAATATGATTTTGAATCTAGATCTTGCTTTTCTGGTGTGTTTGGATATTCCATGTTTGTTTTGATGGGAGAATTGGGCTCCGAGGGTGCCATGTAGTCTTGGTTTCTGTTGCTTGGGTTCCTGCGCTTGCCTCTCGCCATCAAATTATCTCTAGTGTTACTTTGTTCTGCTATTTCTGACAGTGGCTAAACTGTCCTATAGGCCTGTGTGTCAGGAGTGCTGTAGACCTGTTTTCCTCTCTTTCAGTCAGTTATGGGGACAGAGTGTTCTGCTTTCGGGCGTGTAGTTTTTCCTTTCTACAGGTCTTCAGCTGTTCCTGTGGACCTTTGCCTTGAGTTCACCAGGCAGGTCACTTGCAGCAGAAAAGTTGGTCTTACCTGTGGCCCCGAGGTTCAAGTTCGCCATGGGTTCTGCCCACGGGCTCTCCAGTGTGGCAGCGACCGGGAAGATCTCTTGCAGCCTCTTCCGGGAGCCTCCGGCACCAGGGTTCCAGATGGCCTCCGTGTTTTTTCCTCTGGAATCAGTAATGTGCAGAGAGCAGTCTCTTTCTGGTTTCGCAGGGCGGTCTGCCTCTCTGAAGGTTTAGCTCTCCCTCCCACGGGATTTGGGTGCAGAGAACTGTTTACCCGGTCTGTTTCCTTCAGGATCCGGCGGTGTCTCAGGCAGGGCTCCTGCCTCACCTGGGCCCTCTCCCACGGGAGCCCAGAGGCCTTGTACAGTTTCCTCTTGGGCCAGGGATGTGGGCAGGGGGGGGCAGTGTTGGTGGTCTCTTCCGCTCTGCAGCCTCAGGAGTGCCCACCCGACCAGGCAGTAAGGTATCTCTCCCACGGGTTCTGGGAGCAGAGAGCTGCTGGGGCCGATCCGCGGGGTGTGGGACTTCCGTAAACACAGGGCGTGCCTGGTCCTAGAGGGATTCTGCCTCTGTTGTCCCGATTCCACCAGGCAAGTCACTTGCAGCAGATAAGTTAGTCTTTTACCTGTGGCCCCGAGGCTCGAGTTCGCCAAGGGGTTCTGCCCACGGCTCTCCCATGTGGCAGCGACCAAGATCTCGCCGCCTCTTCCGGGAGCCTCCGTGCACCAGGGTTCCAGATGGCCTCCGGTGTTTTCCTCTGGAATCAGTAATGTGTGCAGAGAGCAGTCTCTTCTGGTTTCGCAGGCGTGTCTGCCTCTCTGAAGGTTTAGCTCTCCCTCCCACGGGATTTGGGTGCAGAGAACTGTTTACCCGGTCTGTTTCCTTCAGGATCCGGCGGTGTCTCAGGCAGGGCTCCTGCTGCTCCTGGGCCCTCCCCCACAGGAACCCAGAGGCCTTGTACAGTTTCCTCTTGGGTCAGGGATGTGGGCAGGGGTGGGCAGTGTTGGTGGTCTCTTCCGCTCTGCAGCCTCAGGAGTGCCCACCCGACCAGGCAGTAAGGTATCTCTCCCACGGGTTCTGGGAGCAGAGAGCTGCTGAATAGATAGATTTTTAACATAAATATTTTTATTAATCCTTTGGGAATCGCATACAATACAGTTCGATTATGCTCACTCCAGCCTCTCCACTTACCTCTTCCCAGATACACCCTCCCATCTCTACCACTCCAACTTCATGTCCTTTTTCTTCTGTCCTTTCTTTTTTTTTTTAAATAATACTTCAAATCCAATTTGCTATCCATATACACCTGGGTGAGGACATCCACTGGAGCAAGATTGACCTACAGAGAGCCACACCCTTTAAGAAAACTAAATCCCTCCCAGATACCATCAACCAAACTCATCTTCTCAGGAAGTAAGTTTAGGGAGCTTTATATTCTGACAAAAAAAAAAGAAAAAGAAAAAAAAAAAAAAAGAAAATCTTGCCCCTGGTGCCTTTCACTTAACATGATGACCTTCAATTACATCATTTCTTTTCTTTTTTTTTTTTTTGCTGGAAACGATAGCATTCTGCTCCTCTTATGTACTTTTGAGTGGCACTTTCTTTATGTGTTCATCCTTTGCTAGGGGCTGCTTGGTTGTTTCCATAGCTTCGCTGTTGGGAGTAGGGCTGCAGTAAGCCTGGGCACGCTAGGATCTTTTTGATGTGCTGATTTTGTTTCCTTTGGCTACAGTCGTAGAAGTGGGCAGCTGGATCACAGAAAGCCCTACTCTCAACACACAATGATCACATGTATATGGAGCAATCTCCACCAAAACCAAATGTTTACCTATGAAGGCACAGACTCCTTATAAAAGCTTAAGTAAGCAGGAGGTCTTAGTGTAATGGCTAAGTTATTCTGTGGGAACTGAAGACAATAAGACTCTATTGAGCCAACCTTTTTGGCTTTTTTTTTTAAGGCCATTAATCTTCTGAGATTAACAACTGTTTCAAGTTATCCTGCAAAGAGCAAATAGACACGGAAAATCAGAAAACACTCAGCTTACCCTCATTCCACTGGGAATATGATCCCACAGCTACAAGACACGTAGTCCTCAGCAAAGGCAATGGTTGTGTGTGCGAAGATCAGATTGTGGCTGTAGCCGTACAGCCTATGTCTGCTAACATCCCTGGAAGAAACACTTCACCAAAACCCTAACAAAACCACTAGTGTATCTACCACAGTCATTGTAAAATGGACACCATGACAGCTTGAACCTTGGAAACCAAGCTCCCAGGAGAAGGTACACTTAAAATGCAGGGATTATTGTGAAAGTTGCTGGTACCAAATCAGAGTTACTTATGTCAAACCCTAACAAAATGGAGCCAGTTGACCATGATGGAAGGGCCTGCCTAGAACTACTCCTAAGTTCCTCTGTATTACAGGTAAAGGCTGTCTAATAAAAGACGGCAGCTCTAACTCTTGCAACAAGCCCTTATCCCCAATGGTGTTTGTTTGGAGACAATTTCTATGGATGTCTCCTTATTTCCTTTTAAATGCTTTCCCAATTTCTTTGAGGGCACCTATGGCCTGCCATAGTGGGATGAGTCCAGATTGCAATCTCTTGATATTTACAAATAAACACAGTCAAAATGGGCAATGTTTGCATCAGGCTAGCCGAAAAGTAGCGTTCTTCCATCGAATTCTTTTCTCTTTCAGATTGAGCTGGCTCTTTCAGCTGAACACCTAAGAAGTGACTGAGATCTGAGTAAACAGGTGAGAGGAGGAGATGGGAGGGTGACACTGCAGTCCAGGATGATGACCTCATTGAGACTTGCCACTTGGCTGCCAAGTTGGACACACCCACAAGGAAGCTGGAGACAAAAAAAAAAAGGGGGGGGGATTGACATGGGTGGATGTTTCATTGTAATTAAAACTGTCATCTCCAGGAAGGGCCAGGTGGCACAGAGCTTGGAGCCCGGTTTGCAGGAAGGAACCTTCAGTTTCATGGACATGCTTCCTCTAGTGGAATGGACTGACTGACACTGAGCTGAGAGAGTCTAACAGGCAGCTCAACGCTTCACCCAAGCAACAGCTCTTTGCCAGATGAGCTTCAGGGATGGGGTACATAGGTCCTCCTGCAGACACTTTGTGCAGGCATACTGTGGACACAGTCCAGATGTGTGGAAGGCTGGGTCTGCTTCACACAGGGACCTCTTTGTGTATTCTCACTGGAGGGAGTGGAAACACTCAGGAAAGACCCCCTCAAAGAGAAGGAAGGGGGCCTGGACATTTCAACACTGGATTCCCCTTGTCCTAGGTGGATACTATTGCTGTCTGCCATTTGAGAACAATCCAAATGGCCTCTTTGAAGTTTCTTTTCAAGCCCATTCAAAGGCAATTGAAAATAGTCAGAACATTAAGTCTAAAAAAGAAAAGTATCCAAGGGAACATAGAGGCAAGATACTAAACCCATCGTTCTACAGAGTTCTGTTCAAAACACACAGGGGAACACTGATGGAATAATTACCCAGAAGCCCCAGGGACGGTGAGACAAAGAACAAGATTGGTTGGTATGGAAAAGAAAGAAAGCAATGGTGTCACCTTTTTTGGTTTGGAAAGGCAACCCAGCAAGCAGAGAGGTGTGTGTGTGTGTGTGTGTGTGTGTGTGTGTGTGTGTGTGTGTGTGTTATGTTGTGTTTACTAGTCCAGGGCCTGCTTGGGAACACCAGCAATGGCCCAAAAGTATGACCTCATCCACTTGGTCAGGCTGGGGCTGTAGTCTACAAGGGCATGCCACAGGCTTGCAACCAGCTTTGCAAATCAATGGTCTCTGCAGCTGCTGCGCTCCTCTCCACAGCAGTGCATTTCTACTTGCATTATGTCTGCTTATTTGTGTTTATTTTATTTTTGATTGACAAGCCATAGTTACATACGCTAATAGGACACCATGCCTTAATTCTCTCTGTGTGGTCAGCATTGTGTGATCAAAACACATAAATTAATATAGCTGCCATTTAACTTACTTAAAATTTTACAGTAAAGTAGTTAAAATGTATTCTTTTAGTTTTTTTGAGATTTCTAATATATTGCTTCTGACTATGGTCACCCTGCTGAATACCTGTTCTTTCCACCTACCTGAAAGGATGCCAAGCTCCTACACCCATTCTCTCTATATGTCTGATGCTAATTTTGTGAGATTCCATCTATAAGTAGGATCATGTGGTGTTTGTCCTTCTGTATTTAGCTTACTTCATTTAGCACAATATTCTCCAAATTCATCCTTGTTGTTACAAATTATAGGAGTCCCCCTACATGGTCCAAAGTCTAAATAGATTTTGGACTATAAAATATTGGTAAATATAGGCTCAATGTGATGAGGATGTCTAGAATTTAGGCATCTTGTATCATAAAGAATTTATACTGTGGATAGCAACTCCTGTTTTCCTTCTCTTATTCTTAGGACAACTGTTCGCTCTCTGCTTTTCTGTATGATTATTTTAGATATTTCATAACTGTAATCAGACAATGCTTGCCTTTCTGTGAATGGTTCATCCATAGCTTTGCATCTGGCAGGATCACTTTCAAGTCTAAATACAATTCTAGCCTCTCTGTCTCTCTGTCTCTCTGTCTCTGTCTCTGTCTCTGTCTCTCTCTCTCTCTCTCTCTCTCTCTCGTGTGTGTGTGTGTGTGTGTGTGTGTGTGTGTGTGATCTTACCCACTAACCTTTCTCCCCAACCCCAAAGAGTCACAATTTCACTGCTCCTCTGTCATAGACAGATTGCAAGAATTAGATAACATATACGAAATGGTTTTGGAAACTATGAAACAGTCTAAATGTAGAGGAATATATGGACATGATAGGTAATATTTGACATGCTAAAGTGAATCACATATGGCTTTATAGCAAAATACACTTTGCTTGGTTTGCCAGAGACTACAAATAAACTAGGTTCAAGGAAACCCATCTCAAAATTATAATTACATCAATCCAAACCGTTCATCCTAATATAAATGCAAACCAAGACGAATAGGGTATGGGATAAGTGGCTCCATGTAACCATCATATATTGAAGGCCTTCTAGGTTTATTATGTGGCTCAAGGAGATGAAACTTAGAACAGGAAAGACGTATGAGTAAGAAGATGGTAAATGGAAAACGCACACATTAATTAGGTCAGTGTGGTAGTTTGAACGAGCCTAACCTATATAAGCTCATAAATTTGAATGCTTGGTCCCCAGTCAGTAGAACAGTTTGGGAAGGACTAGGAGGTGTGGCCTTATTGGAGGAAGTGTATTACTTGGGGGGCAGGCCTTAGGTTACAAAAGCCCATGCCATTCCCAGTTAGCTTTCTCTCTCTGCCTCATGGTTGTCTCAACCTGTAAGCGCTCAGCTACTGTTCAGCACCATACCTGTCTGCCTGCTGCCATGCTCCCTGCCACAATGGTCATAGACTCTACTACACCCTGGAACTGCAAACTTCCAATGTAAATGCTTTCCTTTATAAAATGCCTTGGTCATAATGTCTCTTCACAGTAAGAGAAACAGTAGAAAAATAACTGATGCAGCCAGTAAACATGTAGTACACCTTGTTCTAGACAGTATGAACACCCAGCTTAACAAGAAGTACAGTAATGGCTAGCCCTGAGAGTTTACCTAGAGTTCCAAAAATGCAAACAAACAAACAAACCTGGCAGAGGTCTTGGATGCTGTGACAGCCAATCACAGATCACCACAACTTAGATCTTTAGTCCAGATCTCAAGCATCATCTCTAGGTGTACATTCCCAATGTCTATATGAGATCCCCACTGTGTGGCTCAACTGTGCCCCGAACCTGAGATCCTTATACTCCAACAAAAATTGTTTAGCTGCATCCCATATGGTAGGGATTAGCAACCCTGTCTTCCCTCCCTCCTTCCCTCTCTCTAGCCTCCCCCACTTACTCCTGTACTGTCACTGCCCTTGTTGGAGAAAATTTTCTAAATACAGAGCCACGGTGGTCATTTCAAAACATGCATCAGCTCGTCTTGTGCTCTGCTCAGACCTTCCCAAAGGCTGACTATCATCCTTAGAGTAGAATCCAAGTGTTTTGCACGTTTCTGAGCTCATTGATTGGTTCTCTACATTGATTGTGTTTTTCCATCACATTGGCCACCTTGCTATTTCTTTAAAGCATCAATCACATGCTCATCACTGGGTGTTTGAAATTATAGGGCTCTCTACCTAGCTTGGCAGTTTGCTCATTTAGGTCCGTGTTCAATGTTATTAGCAAGACTTTCCCTGACACTGCATATCACACCCAGCTTTACTGTAATATGTTCGGTATTGAACCAAAGAGGTGAAGCCTCCACTCTCCTGGAGGTTCCAATCTCATCCAGAAAGAAGAGAGTGCATGAATACCTGGAACCATGAGTAGTCCAACCCTATGATGTACATTGTATTTTTCCTATACAGAAATATCTATGGCCAAATTTAACTTATATACTATGTACAGAAGAGGCAGACAGTCGTAATCAACAATAAAGAACTACAACACCATAGTTGAATAGAACGTTGTGCTCTTGAACCTTTGTCAAGTGAAATCAGATGAGGGAGGTACACCAAAGGGTTCTAAGTAGTTGATGTGTTCTGTCTTCCTGGCACCCATAAAGGAAGTCACATCAGGAACCACTGTAATGAGCAACCGGGAAAGCTGTGCTCGCAGGCATGGCAAATAGAACGTTAAAGGGAAAGAACTCCATTGGCATGGAATATGAAGCTGAAGAGAAAGATTCCACCAGGACGTCACCTGGGCACCTGCTTTAGTTCTCGTGGTAGTGACACTTGCCAAGTTTAGGAGTGCAGTAACAAACGTTTTGAATAGAGATATAAATTGGTAGAATGTTAGTGAGAGTCCTTGAAATAAAAAAAAACCTGGTGTATATAAAGGAGGATTGAAGGGGAGGTTAGTGGGAGGGGAGACTAGAAATCTGTCTGATGAGTTTAAGGAAACCACCCAGGGATGTCCATTACCTAGGCTAAGAGCAAGGGACTGATCGGCCTAAAGGGCTAGGATGAGTCAATGGCTAGAAGTCGCACCTCAGCAACTAAGAAGCACTGTATGTCTTAAGTTGTGTCACTATTCCCTGGGGTACTGAGGAAGGGAACAAAGGCATTCTTCACCCTGGCTGGAGTCTCCTGTTAGCTGAACTCAGGAGGAGAGCAGGGAAGTTGGCACATTACCACTGCCTGCGACAGGGGTGCAGAGTGGGATGGGAAGGTGGATTGATCGGGAAGGAAAACAGTTCTTCGCTTTTGTCCTTGGGCATCTGGAGGAGGAGGGGGAGAAGTAGAGGAAGGAAGAGGAGGAAGGAGAAAAGGAGGAGGAGGAAGAGAAGGCAGAGGAGGAGGAGAGGAGAAGAAAAGGATGATGAAGACAACTGTGATCTCAGCACGAGGAGCACAGGAGCCTCTCAGTTGCTGTGTGCTCTGGGAATGAACTGCCTCGCTCCTACCTGAAACACAGAGTATCAGTTGTTTATGGTCTTCATACTAGGTATAAGATGATTCATCCCCATCTTGACAGCAATCCACTTTCCCCTGCAGGAATATGTGATTAGCTGAACTTAGTGCAGTCCATCGCGGCTTTTGGGTTACTGTGTCCCCCTTGTTCATAGTTCATAAAGAATTATTGGGCACACACTCATAAGAGAGATTGGTTGTGTGCTGGTCACCACGTTGTCTTATGACTGGTATTACATATTCAGTTTTATTGTTATCATTCACTACATGGGTCTTTAGTTCAGTTACATTTTACAAAATTATGAGTAGGCTTAAATTCATATGTAATTGTCTTCTTACTGGTTTCCCAGTTGACATCTTTCCCTCTCTACCAACTTCCTGCTGAAGTGTTCCTTGTTATCTAACATTTTCCTCTGCTCACTTGCTGATTTCTAAGTTTTCCTTTTGGGGTTACCAAAGGCCCTTTACAGCTTAGACTGCAGTAGTTCTCAACCTGTGGGTCGTAAAGGGGTCACATATCAGCTATCCTACATATCAGATATTTACATTTCAATTCATAATGTAACAAATTTACAGCTATGAAGTAGCAACAAAAATAATTTATGGTGGAGGGTCTCCAACCACAACATTAAAGGGTCGCAGCATTAGGAAGGCTGAGAACCACTGGTCTTAGAGCATTGGTATAATTGCCACCCTTCCTTTTTCTGATGCTATTCGTAATGTTCCAATCCTGTCTTTTAAGCCACTTACATTGTCACAGTCATGCATTCCTATCCCTGTGTCTAATTTAAACTCCAACAGACACTGACATTACTGTTCTGTGCAGTCAGCATTTATTTACATTTCTATATATTTTCCCATCACATTATTTCTCATTTCCTCCAGTGTTTCCACGTTTGCATCTGGAATCACTTTCTTCGGGCCTGAGGAGCTGCCTCACAGTTCTTCAGTGTGGCCTTTCTTTTTTTCTCTTCTTTTCTTTTTCTTTCTTTCTTTTTTTCTTTTACTAATTCTTTCACTGTTTTTGACTGAAAACATATAGTTTACTTTCATTCTTTTTTATATGGATTTGTTTAACATGTGTATGAGTGTCTGAATATGTACATGTGCATAGCTATGTATTTGTGTATATGTGCATATGTGTTTGTTCATGTGGGTATGTATATCTGTGTGTACCTATATATATATATATGGTATGTGTAGATATGTATATTAATGTGAGTATATATGTGTGTGTGTGTGTGTGTGTGTGTGTGTGTGTGTGTGTGTGTGTGTGCATAAGGCACAGCATAGGCATAAATGACAAGAGACAACTTGCTGGAGTTCTCACTCCCTACCATGTGGGTTCAGATACTCACACTTCGTTCCAGCTCAGGGCCAAGCACATTCATCCTCTGCGCCATGCCGCCAGCCCTCTCCTTCACTTTTGAAGGATGTGTTGATTGGATGCAGTATCCTAGGGTTAGCGCTATTTCCCTTCAAACTCTCAAGAGTGGTGTTCATTCAGTTTCTGGCTTTCCTAACTTCTGATGAGACGAGGTTTCCCGTGTTGTTTCTTATTTCCTTAAAGGCAACAAACCCGGCAGGGGTCAAGCTCTGCGTTCAATTCTCAGTCCTGCAAACAAATACATGTTTAAAAATGCAATAAATATGAAATACTAAAACCATTTTGTGACTTTGATTTTAGCTAAGCTTCACTCTAATTTTCTTTTTATGTGTTTATCTTGTTTGAGATTGAATAAATCTTGCACTTACAAAACATTCACTGAGCACCTAATAGGTTAGACCTGTGTAACCTATTAAAACCCTACACGTGAGCCTCCATGTTGTCCTTCACCTCCTAATTTTCTCAAACAGAATAACCATTATCTTGCTATGGGCTCTTGTCTAAGAATACTGGTGGATTGGTCATCTGAGGGTCTCCATCTGCTGCGTGGTTTCTCTATTGTTATCAGTCATCATTGCCTGTTTGTATGATGAGTTGTTTCTATGCCTCCACATACGATTCACTAAGGATCTATAGTCACTCTAATTGATTCTTCCTTCCCCCTAACAATCTCCCTATTTCCTTTATGAGATCTTTGGGTCAGTTTGGCTTTGTGGTAAGGCCGATAGTGACTCCCCCCTAATGTAAGACTATGCGAGAGTAGGCTCTACCCTCTAGTATTTCCGTCTTTGTTCACCAGTGTCCCATATAGCACCAGAAGCCAGAACACATTCGTCATAGAAAGCCAAGGGTTTGCTGATGGCCCTATGAGCTTCCATTTTGGCATACAAACTCTGCATCATTGTCAGAACTGTGTTTTCTTTTCCTTAAGAGATGGTTTCTGCTTGGGTGAGCCTACTTCTATAGCTTTGCCCAGAATCAACAAATGCCCTGAGAGAGAAAATCAAAACTCTCTAGACAACATCAGCTCCCATCAGAAACATATTCATCTTCCTAGTACATTGAGTCTTATTTCTGCAATTCCTGAGTTCCTGTGGTCATTAATCTTGATTGACATCATATAGGATCATATAGGTGATACTCCTCTGGGCATGTCTTCAATGGTGTTTCCAAAGGTGAGGAGGGAAAACCCACCCTGATTGGGAGTGGTACCATCCCGTGGGCTGAGGCCCCAGAATGAACAAGAACAAAAGGTTAATCGAAGTGTGGATGTCCATCTCCTTCTTCCTTATTGTGTACAGCGTGTGACCCCTGTTTACACTCCAGCCAGTGCAGTCATGTTCACTGCAACACTTCACCAGCTACAATGAACTGTACCCTCAAACCACAGGCCAAAGCAGTCCCTTCCCTCCTTAACCTGCTTGAGCCAGATTATCACTTTGAGGAGGAAAATAACCAATACATACCTTTAGAAATAAGAAGCACGTATGATTTATCCAAATTTGCATTTCAGGGAAAGCATTAGCCTATAAAACCCCACTCTATTCAGCTGGGAAACAGAGACGCTGCTAATTTAATTTTATAGACATTTCATGGTTTACTTTGGACTCTCTAGCGTGTAACTTTCTCACTGCTAGAAGTTCTGATTCACCATTTGTCATATGTTTTAAACAGACATTAAACCAGAACATCTGAATGCTGCAATCAAGATTCATCATGACAAGCATTAAATCACTGCGGACTGCTACACCAGTAGACAAATGAGCAGACCATAATAGAATGTCCAGAAATAAACCCATAGAGATATCCACATTTAATGGATGATCAAGGGAGCATTTCAAAATGAACTATTAATAAATAGTGCTGGGATAACTTTAAAAGAACCGAAGAAAAAAGAAACCATTTTCTATGCCTTTCATATTTTATATTAAAATAAAATATAGGTTCATACATATGCATATAGAAAATAATGCAATGAAATATTAAAATAAATAAGGGTATAGGTATGTGTGTGCACATATAGGGGGAGAAATTACTGTGTAAAAGTCTGTATTGAATAAGCAAGCAAAAAAAAGCATTCACATACATGAAAAAAAAATCACCTAAGGATCACAACAACCAGAGTCAGAACAACATAAAAAGTGACATATGATTCATATTAACTCAAGAGATGATTTCTTCATATAAAAAGGAATTAACATTGTTGTGTTTTATAAAAAGATAAAGAGAAAAGGAATATGTTTGGTGGGTGAGCAGACAGGTATGTGGGCCCATGCTGAAGCATCCCTTCCCCCCAGGGACCAGGCATACGACGGTATAGTAAGAATAGAGTTTATTTAGGACATGGGAAGGGGAGTTGAGGGGATTGTAGAGACATAGAAAGAAAGAGAGAGAGGAGAGACAGAGAGAGAGAGAGAGAGAGAGAGAGAGAGAGAGAGAGAGAGAGGTGTAGAGGCCAGCCATGAGAACATAGAGAGGGTTAGGGGAATGAGAGAGGGGGAGGGGTCAGGGGTGAGAGGACCGACCAACAGCAAGAAGACAAGAGAACAAGGGTGGGGTGGCAAGCAGCCCCTTTTATAATGAGTTAGGCTTACCTGGCTATTACCAGGTAACTGTGGGGCGGACCCTAGACAAAATGCTAACAGCAGCTTGTCTTAGGTCCTGTATGGCATCTGTGATAAAGTACTCAACCTGTGTCTCTCTCCCTGCCACTGCTAACAGGAGACAAGAGTACCAGAAAGTGATAACCGGTAGAGTCCTGTCATTAAATCGTTAACTGGAGAGGGAGCATAGATTATTTCCTTTAATCATTTCCCACTTGTTTGCATGGGGGAGAGTATTACAGAATTACAGAACATTCAGGAGTCCTCTCTCTCTCTCTCTCTCTCTCTCTCTCTCTCTCTCTCTCTCTCTCTCTCTCTCTCTCTCTCTCTCTCTCTCTCTCTGTGTGTCTGTGTGTGTGTGTGTGTGTGTGTGTGTGTTCCAAATCAGGTTGATTTCAAATCACCATCCTAGGATAACCATTTAAGACATTCTCCACTGGGTCATTTAAAACAAAAGGTGATATGTTAGGGTATTTTTATGTCTCCTTCTAAGATTTTGATAACTGAGGTCATGAGAGATGATTAAAGGACTGCCGTGCTCCCCAAACAGGCTGCTGCTCTTCTGCCAAGAGACAAACGAAGCTTCTGTTCAGACCATCAGTTTATGGAGGCTACACATACAAAGGGAGCTTTGTGTCACCCAGACGTGCCCATTGTAAACAAAAGGCCAACACTGCTATCGCAAAGCATGGTTTAAAACTTTTACCTCTATGTCTGCAAGCCGGTTTTCAATTATTTATGGAAATTACTCTGGGAAATTGGAAATGAGAGAGAGAAGGGTGGCAGGGAGGGGGAAGAAATAATAGGTGTAATTTAATAGGCACCATTCCCAGTCCAGATCAGAAAGGAAGGCGTACTATAAAAAGAATTAGTTGTACAGAGCATCCAGTTCCTGAAGACTGAACACTGAAAGTATGTTATTTAGAACTTGTCTCTCTCTCAGAAAGAACATGGATAAACATAATTGGAAAAGGGGGTGGGGAAGATGTGGGCGGTGTGTGTAGAAAATACAGTAATCCTCAATTCTCCACCACAAACTTGCCAAAATTCACCATTCTTAGTCCCTGGTACAGGAACAGCAGCAGGTAGGTGAAGGTCTGGTCCCTGAGGTCTTGAGCCTCGCATCACTAATAATGATTAGGTAATAACCACGCTACTGCTAGGAATATAAGTCACTGAATATCCCTCTGCCTCAACATCAGCATTTATGTAATAAATTAATAATAAATACGCATTAACAAGACCAAAGAACAATTGCATTTTCAATAGCAGTAAAAAAAATTAATAATTTAAGAATGCACTTCATAAAAGAGGCAAAATACCAGTTCACTGAACTAAAAACAAATTTATTATAAAAAATACTAAAGGGCAGTGAGATGGCTTGGTGAGGGAGGGAGCTTGCTGCTAATTCTTAAGGCATGAGTTTGATCCCGGAGCCCAAATGGTGAAAGGACAGAACTGACTACACTTTGTGTCCATCATGTGTATTCGTATATAGAGGCACACAATAAATAGATAACTAAACAAATAAATAAATGCAAGACTGTTTAACTAAAGGTACGAATGGAGGCTGAGAGATGGCTCCTTGGTTAAGAATCCTTAACGCTCTTAACAGGACCCAAGTTCGGTTCCCAGCACCCATGTCAGGTGGCTCACAATAGCCTGTATCTTCAGTTGCAGGGAATCTAACATCTTATCCTGACCTCTGTGGGTACCCACCCACAAATCACATCCGAGCACACATAGATGAACATGAACATAACTATATTCTTAATTGTAAAATACAAAAAGATGGGAAAAAATCCTGTCCTTCATACTTTTGAGGTGTCCACACCTGTAGATGGTTGAGAGCCATCTACAAATTCAGTACAACTGCCATGGAAAATCTCAGTATAGTTTCTGCAGATGTAGAAAAACAAAATCCAACCTGAAATTTCATATGGAATCTTAAGGGACTCTGAATAGCCAAAATAGTATTTTGAAAGAATCAGGCTGAATATTACACATTCCTCAAGGTTAAAATTGACTACGAAACTACAGCACTAAAACTCTTCAATAGTGGCTTAAAGGCACACAGACACTCATGCCAAAAGGGTTAACAATCAGCTTCCTCATGCAGGATCCAACAGTTTTGACAAAGATCGCTCAGGAGAGAAAAAATAGTCTCCTGAAGAACTGTGTCTAAAGAACCAATCCCGATATGCAAAAGAATGGAGTTAAGCCTCACCTCATCCCTTCTGTGAAAGCTACCTCAGAATAGCTCAACTCACTACACCTAAGTGCTAATGTTCTGAAAACCTTAGAAAGAAAGCAAGTTTGCTCCAAGCCTGGGTGAAGATAAATGGCCAGAAACCCCTACCTACAAACACAGACGAATCCACACAGCAACAAATGGGCTGTATTCTGTGTTCAGAAACACTCAGAGGAAAAAATTCCTTATTCGAAGCAAAAGGAATCATTGGCATGGGGTAGAAACAAAGTTTACAGACAAAAGGACCTCTACAATTACAAATTTGTAAGAACTAATCCAAAGCTGGGCGAGGGGCTCAGTTTTAGAGCAATTTACTTAACTTGCACAAAATCCAGGGTTAGCTCTCAGTTATACACTAGATTGGAGCCTGGGGGTGGACCTGCCCGCAAGCTCATCAAGCAATATGTGCAGACAGAAAACAAGATCAAAAATTGAAGGCTATCCTTGACTGTAGAGTAAGCCTGGGCTACATGAAGCCCTGTCTCAAAAGGTGAGGACGGGAGGGGAGAAGAGGAAAAGGAGGATGAGCAAATCTCGAAGTTGTGGCTGGTACTGGGGTAGTGGTGGGACGGCCCACAGCAGTCACTGAAAAAGAGTTCAAGTGGAGAGAACGATGCTAAACCACAAGACGGAAACCCTGACTTCCTCAACTCCGGATGCTTGCCAGTTCCTTAAAGACAATCCGTTTGACCAGAGCATCTACCACTCCAGTCCACTTCCACTAAACAGAGCTGAGGCAGGAGGATCATAAACTCCTGCCTCAGTCGTTGAAACAGCTGGGACTATAGCCCTGTACCATTGAGGGTTGGGTCAAGTTGAAAAATGTATCTAATTTCACAGAGGCCCAGAATGTAATAGTATCAGATCCACGTGTGTGTGTGTGTGTGTGTGTGTGTGTGTGTGTGTGTGTGTGTGTGTGTGTGTGTATGTATACATATATTTTTTTGAGGAAACTGCAGATAAGAAAGACTTACGCGCATGGAACAAAGTGCAGGGTGGGAGGCGGCCGTGGAAGAGTGGGCCCAGAGTACCTTCATCACGGGTGACCTTCAGTCTGTTCAGCCACACATTTTCCCTCATCCTTGGCTCCCTCACTGCAAATCCTTTATTATATTAAGGTCCTTTAGGTTTTTCTAAATGGGGTATACAGAATTGTAAGCCAATTTCAGTCACATACATACTATAAGTGATTGATTTTTGTGTTTTCCCCAAGGGTTTATTTAGTTTTCAACTTGAAGAATCGACTGTTACTGTTGGCCCTCTCTGTGCCGTTGAGCTCGCCCTCAGGCAGTGTGTACTGGGGTGAGCACGTTGACAACTCCTTTGTCCTAGTATAGAACAATAAATGAGGAAATGGCCAGAAGGTCTAGGAACTGGACACATGTCATCTCTGAATTTGGTGACACTGTGTGTTTATTTTATCTCATCCACATGTGAAAAAGGAAGTCATGAAGGAGGCTGTCATGTCCTGCTCATATTCCTAAGATGTGGAAATGAGATAGTCCATGGAGTAAAGACTTTAGGAATCTCCAAGGAAAACACAGAGCAAACAAGTGGCAGGGAAGTTCAGTTTGTTCTTTGTCCGGGCCGTTCTAATCCTAAGAGAGGAATGAGGTGGATTCTGTGGTGGAAACACAAACAACCCTTGAGCGTCAGATGTTTGACCAGGGCACAGGAGCTCACGGTGTTGGCAAAACCAGAGAAGCTGGTTCGAGAAACTGTGGAAATCACAGCATCTCAGTCCCATACCACCTCAGGCCCATTCTCAAGCTTCACTGAGGGTTGCCACATACTCTGTTTAGGGTGGAAAACTCAGATCTCTGAGAAGAATCTGTGTATTCGGGAGAGGGCACCGTGTATGGCCTTCATATGGAGGCCAGAGATCAATATTAGGTGCTTTCTAACCTAACTTTTTTTATTATTACTTTTTTTTATTAACTTAAGTATTTCTTATTTACATTTCGAGTGTTATTCCCTTCCCCGGTTTCCAGGACAACATCCCTCTAACCTCTACCCCTCCCCTTCTTTATGGGTGTTCCCCTCCTCATCCTCCCCCCATTGCCGCCCTCCCCCCAACAATCACGGTCACTGGGGGTTCAGTCTTAGCAGGACCAAGGGCTTCCCCTTCCACTGGTGATCTTACTAGGATATTCATTGCTACCTATGAGGTCAGAGTCCAGGGTCAGTCCATGTATAGTCTTTGGGTAGTGGCTTGGTCCCTGAAGCTCTGGTTGCTTGGCATTGTTGTACATATGGGGTCTCGAGCCCCTTCAAGCTCTTCAGTCCTTTCTCTGATTCCTTCAATGGGGATCCTATTCTCCGTTCAGTGGTTTGCTGCTCTAACCTAACTTTTTGAAATTTATTTTTCTTGGATATTTTATGTATTTACATTTCAAATGTTATCCCTTTTCCCTCCTCTCCCATCCTCCCTCCCCCATCCCCCTGCTGCTGTGAAGATGCTCCCACTCTCACTCACCCACTCCCATCTCACCACCCTGGCATTTCCCTACACTGGGGAAACAAACCTTCATAGGACCAAGGGATTCTCCTCCTGTTGATGCCAGACAATGCGATCCTCTGCTACACATGTAGCTGGAGCCATGGGTCGCTTCATGTGTACTCTTTGGTTGGTGGTTTAGTATCTGGGAGCTCTGGGGCGTCTAATTGTTTGATATTGTTGTTCTTCCTATGGTGTTGCAAACCCCTTTGGCTCCTTCAGTCCTTTCTCTAACTCCTCCATTGGGGTCCCTGTGCTCAGTCTGATGGTTGGCTGCAAGCATCCTCATCTGTATCAGTAGGGCTCTGGCAGAGCCTCTCAGGAGACATCCGTATCAGGCTCCTGTCAGCAAGCACTTCTTGGCATCAGCAATAGTGACTGGGTTTGGTGGCTGCATATGGAATAGATCCCCAGGTGGGGCAGTCTCTGGATGGCTTTTCTTTCAGTCCCTGCTCTGCTCTTTGTCCCTGTATTTTCTCCTGTGAATATTTTATTCCCCTTTCTAAGAAGGACTGAAGCACCCACACTTTGGTCTTCCTTCTTCTTGAGCTTCCTATGGTGTGTGAATTGTTTCTTGGGCATTCCAAGCTTTGGAGCTAATATCCACTTATCAGTGAGTGCATACCACATGTCTTCTTTTGTGACTGGATTACTTCACTCAGGATGATATTTTCTAGTTCCATCCATTTGCCTAAGAATTTCATGAAGTCATTGTTTTTCATAGCTGAGTAGTACTCCATTGTGTAAATGTACCATACTTTCTGTATCCATTCCTTGTTGAAGGACATCTGGGTTCTTTCCAGCTTCTGGCTATTATTATAAATAAAGTTGCTAACCTATTTTTTGAAGCAGGGTCTCTTGTTGAACCTGAAGCTTGGCAAGTGGCCATACTGGGTAGCCAAACAAGCCTGTAGGATCCTCTTGTCTTTGGCTCCTCAGAATTGGGATCATAGATATCGACTGCCATGCCTGGCTTTTCCCATGAATGCTAGGGCTCCAAACTTAAGGCTAATGTTTGTGTGCTAAGTGTTGTACTGGCTGAGGCCTCTGTGAAAAGACAACAAAAGACTCATTTGCAACAGTTTCCTATGTACCTGAACATAGATATCAGAACATTTTAGACTAGCGTTCCTGCCTATGCTTCAGATCTAAACCATTGTTTCTAACACTTCAAGTTTTAGCCCCTCATGCTAGCCTCTCTTCCTTCTTCTGTGTGTCAACTAGGCAGCCACTCAGAGCCCTGTCTCTCAAGAAAGAGGGAAGACATGAGAGAGTGACCGCCTCTCGTTGCTTTAACCCAGCAGATGCATTATACACTGGTTGCTTTCCTGACAACATTGCCACTGTGTCTAGAAATGCTCAGAGCGAAAGGGTTCTTCTCCTTTAGTCAAAAGAAAACAAATCACTGGGAGGAAGCAAAAAAAAAAAAAAAAGTTCAGATCGGCCTCTACCTAATTGATGTGCTAGTTAGGAATAGAAGGACACTTACCTTCTGCAATGGGTGTCTTCGAGCACAGATAGCTCTCTCTCTTTGTGTGTGTGCGCGTGGATGCCTGTGTGTGTGTGTGTGTGTGTGTGTGTGTGTGTGTGTGTGTGTTGTGGTGCTGGATATACACTGAGGAATTACACTGAAGATATACATCCTAGACACGTAAGTGTTCTACCACTCAGTTGGACCCCAAACCCCTTTTTATTTTTGTATTTTTGAGTCAGGATCATATCAAATTGTCCAGACTCGACTTGAGCTCTGCAGACCTTGAGCTTTTCATTTCTCTGCCTCAGCCTTCTGGAACGAAAACCGATATGAAACACGAGTCCTTGGGATCAACTCCTAATACCACATGCACAGATGCATGTGCTGTGTGACACCCCCCCCCAAAACACACACACACACACACACACACACACACACACACACACACACACACACACACACACACAGTATTTACTAAGCCACTGTCATTAAATGTCTGATCACCTTTTAACAGGATCACACAAAGGCTGGCAGTATCTCTCCCCTCTGTCCCATCCATAGACAGTCAACGAAGTCTTTAACAGTACACATCATCGGGGTTGGAGATTTAGCTCAGTGGTAGAGCGCTTGCCTGGCAAGCGCAAGGCCCTGGGTTAGGTCCCCAGCCCTGAAAAAAAGAAAAGAAAAATAAAACAAAACAAAACAAAACAAAACAAAACAACAGTACATGTCATTATGATTTCAACTTAAAATGAGGAGTTTGCCAAGATGCTCTGTAGGCTTGCTATCAGAAACCTGGGTGTGGTGAAGGGTAAGGAGGCTGCCTCAGTGAGTTAAGGCCTGTGATATAGTATTGGGTTGGTGAGGAAGCTGCTGGAAGGTCAGCATGTGTATGCCCTTTATGGGAATTTCCTGTAGATTTTGTTGTTGTTGTTGCTGCTGCTGCTGTTGTTGTTTTTATACCTAGTTTATTATCACAGTGATCATCACAGACCTAGAGACATAATCTTGGGACACTGATGACCCATCTCTATCAGAGCAGTAGACATTTCAAGGCAATTCTACAGATTGTCCTGTTGTTCTCTAAGCCCTGCTTTTAGAAAGGAGTTTGACTTTCTGCAGCTATGACATACTTCTTCAGTCAAAGAAGATTTTAGGGACAGGGACAAGTTAAATATCATTAAAGCTATAATATGGGGTTTGTGGCATCTGTATATGTAGTGTATGCCCACATGTGTATATGGTATATGTCCACATGTGTATGTGGTATATGGCCATATGTGTATGTGGTGTATACATACATGGGAACTTGTTCATTGGGGCTTAAGGAAGACTTCAGGCATCCTGCTGTATCATTCTTTGCTCTCTTTTCTGGAGACAAGGTCCCTCACTGAACCTGAAGCTAGTCTGGTGGACACAAAGCCCCTGTGGCTATCTTGCCCCTATTCACAGCACTGGGGTTGCAGGCATGCACACACAGTGCCACATTTGGCTTTCTTGAGGGTCCTGGAATCAGGACTAAGGCTTTCCTGTTTGTGCAACCAAGACTCTTACCCACTACACCATCTCCCCAGCCCCATAGCTGTCCCTTTATCACTTCTGTTTCTTCTCTCACCTAAAATTGAAACAAAAACGAACAAACAAACAAAACTGGTTCTCCTGTTGCCATTCATTTATCAAGGGCCTCTGAAATCCATGCTCTATACTAGATGCTGCAGTAAATTTAAGACACAAAGACAGAGTGTGAGAGTGTGAAAGACAGACAAACAGACAGAAACAGAGACATGGACAGAGACAAGTGTGTCTTATGTGTCCAAGAGTGAGCTTCTGACCCTCTTACCTCCATCTCTCAGGTCCTAGGATTACAGAGATGTGCCTCCATGTGTCTTAGTAACTGTTCTATTGCTGTGAAAAGATATCCTAACAATTAGGCAATTTAGAGAAGAAAGCATTTAGTGGGAGATTGCGTACAGTTTCTGTGACGAAGCATTCAAATATGTAAGACTGTGAGGGGAGAATGCTCACTCAAACCAACACATTATGTTTGGATTATGCAGTGCTGGGGCTTGAACCTAAAGCTTTGTACAAGTTTTTCTACCACGCGAGCTAAATCACCAGCTCGGTTCCTCACTCTCAACCCTTGCAGTGATAGAGAAAGAGGGTGAGATTATATGGGATATTGGGAGTGACTTGAATAATAGAAAGGCAGGGGAGGTGGGATATGATGGGGGATTTGTGGAGGGGAGATGAGGATGGGGGAGAACATTTGAAATGTAAATAAATAAAAGAAAAGAAAAAAGAATAGAAAGGTATATATAATGAAGACTCCCAAGGATGAGAGTAAGGGGACAACCAGATTGCCTGCAACTCTAAAGTCAACCTGCAGAACAGCAACATCACCATTTCTTGGGACCATTTGGGAAAGGAAGAGGTCTGACCACCCCTGCTACCCACAGGGTCAAAGTCTGCATTTAAAAAAATCCCCAGGTGCAACTCCTCTCGTGTCCGTAACCAGTGTCAAAAGCAGAAGGTTTGCTCCTGAGCACATAGTGCAATCATCTGAGGAGATTTGAAAAGCATGCCATCCTCCAAGGTGTGTGTGGCTGGATTGCAGCTTGAGCTTGGGGTTTTCTATCACCAGAAAGTTCTAGAACCCAGCAATTGGTGAGGCATGTGGAGTAAGCACCTGGCCCAGTACAGGCACTCAGGATCTGTGAGGATCCTTTCTGCAGCAAGCAGGGCTGTCCTTTCTTCTAGTTAGTGAACTGGAAGGGTTACTACTGTCTCCAACAGGTTGAGGCCAAATTGGGAACCATCTCAAGAAATGAATTCAAGGAAAACTACTCTAGAGACCCAGGTCCCCTGTCATCAAGACAGCTAATAACCGGACACTTTAGTGAATTCACTAGAGTCCTCTGGGTTCATCTACCCAGTGCCTAACCCCCAAGTCGGGGGGTAGGGGGGACAACTCTGCAGTCCCAAGTGGGTTCCTTAAAAAGACAAGCTGATTTTCAGATTTTTTTTTTGTGTGTGTGTGATTGGGAAGAGACCATGCCAGGGAAAACCCTCTTCAGAGGCAGTCTGGTCACATTCTTGACTAATGAGCTTGGAACACAGTGTCCCTGCTTGGCATTAACAGGGAAGACTTGAGGGAGGGGAAGTGTGAAAAAGTACAGGGTGTGATGGAGTGGAAGCCACACTCAGCGCAGACCCGTGGGGAAACCCCCGGGGTATTTCCTTCACTTTTGCCTGGTGAGAAATATGTAGCCAATGACAATGACGCGAACATAGCTGAAACACAAGCCAAGGCCAAGGACCATTAGTGATTGAGGAGTGCAGTCAGCTTCCCAACAGTAGCCTGGGGAGAACAGAGAAACAGCAAACCACCCCTGTATCCACCACAGGAGGTTGCAAAATGTTTTCAAGAGGATACGGTTAGTGTATTTCCTCTCTGCTCAGTAAAAAAAGTACTAGCGTTTATGTTCTGAAAAATCATGAAGTTGGGTAAGAATGTGAGTTGACTTGTAGAGGAAAGGAGAAGAATTTGGCCCACATAAACCTTTTAGAGACTTCCTGAGTCTTGCGAGGAAAACAAAAGGATTGGGTTATTAATAATAAAGTAAGCTATATCCTGGCACAGAGGATATGCCATAAGTCCTAGAAATAGCTGCAGTAACCACTGAGGGGGAGGGATCCCATTAAGATGTCCGTTCATCAATCCACTGAACTGAGAACAGGACCCCCGTTGAAGGAATCAGAGAAAGGACCAGAAGAGCTTGAAGGGGCTCAAGACCCCATATGAACAACAATGCCAACCAACCAGAGCTTCCAGGGACTAAGCCACTACCCAAAGACTATACATGGACTGACCCTGGACTCCAACCTCATAGATAGCAATGAATAGCCTAGTAAAAGCACCAGTGGAAGGGGAAGCCCTGGGTCCTGCCAAGACTGAACCCCCAGTGAATGTGATTGTTGCGGGAGGGGAGTAATGGGGGGAGGATTGGGAGGGGAAACCCATATAGAAGGGGAGGGGGAGGGGTTAGGGGGATGTTGGCCCGGAAACCGGGAAGGGGAATAACAATCGAAATGTAAATAAGAAATACTCAAGTTAATAAAGATTAAAAAAAAAATATGTCCGCTCATCAGAAAAAAAAATAGCATTCTAAAAGTGGGTTGTTTATTTACAAAAGAAAGGTCTCCAGAATGGGTTAGGTGTCATGAAAGTCTTGATTCCCACATCTATACAGAAGCAAAGAATCACATGGCCCACAGATGATGGGGAGGCTGTAGCAAAGGGGTCATCTCTGCCTAGATACCCTAAACAGACTGACAAAACCCCATAGTGATAATGCTGCCTAGCTCCACGTTAAATCATGACTGTAAGCCTAAAACAGACTTTCCAAGTGAGGATTCTGAATGGCCAGGCACCATTCCGGACCCCATCATCCTGGCTCTCCATTCTCACCTTCGTTGAGCTCCTTCAATGCTCAACCTTTCCTCTTTATTCATTTTTATATGGTATTTCATCTCCTACTTTATACTTTAAAATAGTATTTAGGGACAAAGAACCATTCACATATCAACCATAAGCTCACAGACTGGTAACAATGTCCATGGATCTACTCTCTTCCCTCTTGGCTGAAGGTAAGCTGACAGTGGTGACTGATAGCCCATACTAGCTATATAGCATATAGACAGTAGTAGGTCTGTCTCCTCACCAAGAGTGAGTCCTCTCTCACAAATCACAGTATCCTTGTGCCCTGTTGTATGATCCCCACCACATACAAGTATGTTATAATGTCCCCCATCTGCTCAGCCCCACCCCCCACGTTGGCTTTCCTCCTTTCCATTTTTTTTTTTAAATTTCTCGAAGGGCTTTCAAAGTTTGTATTGTTTGTATTTGTATTGTTCTTATTGTGTGTGCTTCTTCTTATACTGTTTTTTGACCCAAGTCTGATCTGGTTTTGTTCTTCCTTCCATATTAACAATTCTCATAAAAGCCACAAAAGGTTTCTTTATGATTAAATCTAATATCCAATTTCCAATTGCGTCATGTTCAAACAGTCCAAAAGCATTGAAACATTTCTTCATTTGGTTTCCAGAACCTCTATTTCTTCTCCACCCTAAGAGAGGATTTCCCCATCACCTTGGTTACTTCCTCTTCCTCAACCCCATCTTCCAAATGCCCTTTCTCTGCCTACCCTCATTAACTAATGAGCCAATCTAGTCACATGACTATAATCTTCTCTGGACATCAGCCTGCTACACCTGCCTCTTTCCCATCAGCCTTGATTTCAGCTGAGTGAAATGAACTTCATGTGTTCAAATCCAAGCACCTAGGTTACCTCACATCGATTTCTCCCCCCAGCCATTAAACAGCAACTTTATTTTTCTAATTGTGCAGTTCAACATCATTAGAGCCTTCCCTCTCATCTGGTCCCCCACCTAAGAACATCCCATTATTCAGTGAATGTCCTAGACACTGTCTTTAATTTAATTTAAGTGTCCCTACCACTCAAACCTCTTTCCTTAGATGTCATCAACTCTTCCCTTGACCTTTCATCACAAACACCTCTGCCTCCAGGATTCAATAGCTACACCCTGATTTCTCCACGAAATGCATAACATATTCATCCATTCCCTGCTTAAAACCCTATAATGGCTCGAGTCTTTCAAAAGTAACAAGGCCCTCACCATCATTGCCTGGTAACCTAACCTCTCACCACTGGAGCGCTGTCTCTTACTTGTTCACTCTGTTTAGTCTGTCATGGTCTTCTAGAAAGTTCCTACATATTGGATAAGATCAGGGCCCAGGACCTTTGCACTACCTTTGTACTCCTCAAAACCTCCCCCTGCTCCACACTCACACTAGCTTGCTACACAGTTCCTCATGTCTCTGCCTAGTTAGGTCTCCCAACTATTCCCTAATCAGTAAAGCTCCCTCCATTAAATATCAATTTTAATTCACCATCTCCTCTCCCCCTTTATACTGCATTTTCCCCTGTAGCCCATTTCCTCCCGGTGCATACCCCAATCCTTACTCATTGCCAACTCCATTACAATAGACACTCCATGTCCTTGCTGTGCAAAAGCACCTACAGGTCAAATGAAAGCTGTTGGTTTGTTTGTCTGTTTTCTAAACGATAACCTAAAGAACATTAAGACAGACAGTGCGTCAGTGATTTGAAAAAATCAGGCAATGCCTTTAAAGGAAAAACACCATACCAATTCTCAGCCTAATAACCTAAATATTTGAGCATTTATTAAGCTCCTATTGTCTACCAGAGAGTACACCAGTACTTCACATGAGTTAATCAATTTAAAGCTCTCTGAGATTAGTACATTTTTTGTTGGTTTGGTTTTATTTTGATTAATTTTGTTTTGCTTTTCTGAGACAGTCTTTTAGCCTAGAACTCACTGTTTAACAGATGATGGTCTTGATCTCCTGACCCTATGCGGTCTACTGCCCAGGTTCTGGGAATGTATGCATGTACTACTATACTAGGGTGCTGCTTTAAATTCCTTTTTCTAGAAGACAAAGTGGAGTCACAGGAAGCCAAGTAACTGACTCGAGAAGACACAGTATGTAGAGATATGACAAGGCAAATGATAATATCCACAATGCACTATACACTGGAAGAAGACTGTGCTTCTCTTTCCTAACCTGGCAAAAAGGTTCTGCTTGAAAACAGCGCTAAATGGACAGCCATCTTCTACTTTCTTCGTATGCGGTTGTCACCTGCCAGAAAGGTCACTAATGCAACATTAGGCCTTTAGAGTCACTGAGTTATAAACATTAGAGTGAATAGGGTTTAAGGAGATTCTACCAAAACACAGACTGTGAGGGCCGTGGATTTAACACAGTTGATAGAGTGCCTACATACCATACAGGAAGACTGACTTGGGTCACCAGCACTACAGAAAAGTGTTTTAGGATGTGGTGGTTGGATGATCAAAAACTCAAGATCATACCGAATTCAAGGCCAGTCTGAGATACATGAGACCCTACCAAAAACAAAACAAAACAAAAACAAAACAGTAAATACTCAGCATAATTAATTAGGGGCAGAATGTGATTCTGTATGTCAGAATAGGACTGAAGGGGCTGTGTTTGTTGCACACTTCTGGGTGGTGCAGCTGGTATACCCTACTTTGAATAGCAAGGACCTAGATAAACTAATACCTACATAAGGCTGTTTAGAAACTGACTGACCTATATCTGACACGTGGAGACATCAATTCATGAAGTAAAGTATGGATAAACATGAGAGACAAACTGTCTATTTTGAAGATAGATCAAGAGGAGGGTCAATATTGCCTTGAAGACCTCTTTTCAAGTACTCCACAGTTGCCTTTTTTCTTTATGTCATTTACAGTTGCCTAACAAAATTAGGCAAGGATGAATTTGGCTTAATCCCCAGGCCTTTAACTTATCTATTGTTCCCAGTGGACAAACCAGCTCTTAAAATGCCTTTCCAGTTTATCTTTAACCAGAAGCACCAGCTTTTCCTGGTCTTTGGCTGGGTTCCTACTTCCTCAGCCTAAACAGAAGTCCACCCTGTGAGAGACTCCTGCTGTGGTCACCTTTCCTGCTTTCTAATAGAGGAATGTCCAGGAAAACAAATGTATAAAGCCCACTTGCCCTCCATAGCCCCCATCTACTACATCTTTCTGTCTAGGCTATCAGGCTACAGGATTGAAATCTACTTGGAGAGAAAATGCTTTCGATATCATCCTATTGGACAGAAATGAACAGGTTAGAAGGTCATGGGAGCCCATCTTGCTGGGCATTTTGCAGAGACCAATCGGTCTAAACAGTAAAGTTGGGGGAGAGTGGAGAACATGAAGTCTACAGTTACAGTGTGTGCTTAGTGAAGAGAGAATGGTGTGGCGATGTGATTCAGACATGGACACAACTATTTTATATAATAAAAGGCTCAGAATCTCTACAGACAGGAGGAAGTGTCAAGTATAAACAAGACAGTATCCCAGAATCTGATGAGCATTGCATGGAGCCCCCTGTGTGTATACATATGTATGCATGAAATATAAAGCAGATTACATGTTTTTATTTATTACATGCATTGGTTGCCTTTCTCTTGCTAAGACAATGTATTTGATAAAAAGCAATCAATGTAAGGAATGAAGAGTTTATCGAGTGGGGTCATTATTCAGGGAGAGAAGGGGCATAATACATCATCATGGGACCACATGGTATAGGAATGTGAGGCAGCCGATCATGCCATAACTACTGTTAGGAACCAGAAGATGAAGAATGCTGGTACTTAGCTCATGGTCCATGGCCCATAGGGATGATAACACCTACATTAGGGGTGGGTCTTTGCTGGTCAGCTAAACATCTCTAGAAACTCTCTAATGCAAGAGTATACACACACACACACACACACACACACAGAGAGAGAGAGAGAGAGAGAGAGAAAGGAAGAGAGAGACAGACACACAGACAGACAGACAGAGACACACACAGAGACACATACAGAGAGAGAGAGAGTTTCCATGACAAATTGACAGTAACAATCAGCCATCAAAAATATAGTATCTTTTATTTTTATGGACATTATGTAGACTATTTATGGCTGTATGTGTGTCCTCCCTTCTCAGATTGAATTGTGTCCTTCCAAAATTTATATATTGAAGTCTTAACCCCCAATATCCCTAGAATGTGACCACATTTCAAGACAGAATCTTAAAGAAGTAAACTGAGGTAAAATGAGGTCATCTAGGTGGGCCATATTCCCTGTAACTGGTGTCTAATACAAAGAGACTGGGACACAGTCAAGACAGAAGGTGGGCCACATGAGATCATAGCAAGAAGAGGATTGCCCCCAAGTCACAGAGACAAGCTATAAGAGAAATGACCTCATAAAGGCCTTGCTCTTGGGTTTCTTGTTTGTTTGGGTGTTTTTTTTTTGTTTGTTTGTTTGTTTTTGTATTTTAGGTTTTTTATAGAGTCTTGGGATTTTATGCAGATGGATGGTGATTCAATCAACCTGTTATTTTGTTATGGAAATCCAAAGTAAACTAAAACATACAAATCCAAACACACACACACACACACACACACACACACACACACACACACACACACACACGCCCACACAGGTACACGTGGCAGCCCAGTCTGGAAACACAGACAAACAGAGCTCCAAAGATTTAGTATTATCACATTAGAAATTAGAAAAGATAAACAACATTATCTCAGAGTCCAGCCTTCTGGTCTACCTCTGTAGGTACACACATGTGTAAATGTCTTGGCATCATCCATGCACCAAGAGAAAAGGGAAAGCAAAGTAAATACCAGCCAGCTGATAAGGCTGGGAAGGAGGCTATGAATGCTACCAGAAACTTCTGCCAGATTTCTTCTAGAGGGGCATCTCCTAAGTCCTTGAGGGTTACTCTACCTTTCAGGGACATTGATTGGATTCTGTAAAATGGCCACACACACTCTTTCTCTTGGGATGTTGCAGACACCACCCTGCCCTTTGGCTTTGGTCCTGTCTGCCCTAGGTGAATGATCCTTCCAGAACTTCTCCAGAGAGATCCTTGCTAGGAGGCAGAAGGTTATGATTGCCTTGAAGAGGTTAATGATTACCAAGAACTTGGAAGACATTCCTCCTTTGTTATTCACAGAAAGCTAAATGCAAAGTTGAAAGCAAAATCTGGTGAGGTAGGAGGAAAGTGGGGCAGTAGAACAGAACAAAACAGAACAGAACAGAACCAAACTCTTACCTCCAGCTTCACTAGTTCAGCTCTGCAGAAGTTACAGTTGTCTGGGCATGGAGAAGCTCTGGTCTTCTGCTACAGCAATGAGTTTAAAAATAGTAATGTCACCATTTTTTAAATGAGGAAGTCCAAAAATACAATTTTCAGGATGAGTTAATAGCGGAAAGGGAAGGAAAGGAAACTTCTAAATTTAAATGGCATTTGAAAAACTGTCACCTGTTGCTTATTTATTTATTTATTTATTTATTTATTTATTTATTTATACCATATGTAATGGGTTGCCCATACAGGTTCAAGGACAGCTTTGGGGAGTCCATGTCAGTATCCAGCATCAATATCAGGCTCTCAGATTTAGCACCAAAAGCTTTTACCTACTAATCAGCTCATAGGCCCCAATCTTGATATTTGCGATATAAAGTTTCACCTATGTATTCTTCTATTATGAAGTTTTAAAACATACTACATTTACATAAATAGAAGAAAACTCAAAAATTGGAATAGAAGCATTTGAAAGAAATAAACACATTATACATTAAATGTAATTTCTTCTTTACATATGCAGCTAATTTATTTTACTCTCTTCATTTTTACTATTTCTTTAAGAATTTAATATAATGCATCTTAATTATATTCACCCCATTTCCTGATTCCTTCCACACCCGCCCCCTACTTCTCTTCCTTTTTATTTATTTATTTTTTGTTAGTTTATCAAGTATAGTTTACACTGCACATAATTCTTTTGGATGTGTGGCCTTCACTGGAGTCTGGCTGTCTTAGTTACCTTTTTATTACTAAGAAGAGACACCATTACCAAGGAAATTCATAGAAGAAGTAGTTTATTGGGGCTTAAGGTTTCAAAGGATAAGTCCATGCCCATCATGTCAGAGGACATGGCAGCATAGACAGGCACGGTGCTGGAGCAGTAGCTGAGAGCTTCTATCTTGAAACATAACCATAGAGAGAGAGCTAGTTGGGAATGGCATGGACTTTTGAAACATCAAAGCCCATTCCCAGTGACACATCACCCCCAACAAGGCCACACTTCCTAATCCTTCCCAAACAATTCCACCAACTGCGGACCAAGCATTCTAATATATGAGCTTGTGGGGACCTACTCATCCATAGCACTACAATGGCCTAACCACCATTGACAGTGCCCTTAAAGGAAACTGATTCTTCCAGCAGCTATCAATAGTTTCTTAAGCAGGAGTAAGAGCTCCTGCCTACCTCCCCTCTCATACTGGAATTTTGTCTGGCCTGAGCCTGCCTAACTTTAATTTCTTGTTTCTTATACAAGTACCATGGATGTTTCCAAATTTATAGAGTATGTCTTCAATCTAACCAGAAAGTGATTTGGTTACTCCTGTGACATCTGTGTCATAATTATACCAGTGGACATATCTTGCCAGTAAGATATGCAGAATTGATAGCTGCATAAGAATGGTGATTCTTTTTTTTCCTCCAGTAGCATAATAGTACCTTTTAGGACAGTGGAAACAATTCAATCGGGATGAAGCTTCCAGGAAAATACCAGCATGTTCTATGTCATAAGTGTCATAGGGTCTTACTGCCAAATTCTGGAGGATAGTCAGGAGCACACTCCAGACACCTTCTTTGGGTAGATATCACCAGGACTCTATATTATAGGTATACTTATTCATGTTCATTGCTGCTCTCTTCACACTAATGGAGAAATATAAACAGTCTAGACACATATCAACTGAGCAATAGATAATGAAATGTAATGCATTTACACAAAGGAATACTATTCAGCTACCACAAAAAATGAATTTATGAAATGCAAAGGTAAATGGATAGAATTAGAAACAATCATTCTGAGTGAGGTAATCCAGATCCAAGAATACAAATGAGTGTTTTCTCTTATTTCTAGATATTAGCCTTAAATCTTCAAGAATGTGTGCTCTATTTAGAAATATCTATAGAAATTAGCTAGGACTATGGGAATGGGATGTCAAGGGAGGAAGGATATAATACAATTATATACATGGTTTAAAGGGACTAATGTTCAGATTTTTTTCCAGGAAGGGTTTCATGGAGAGAGTAATGGGAGGGAAGGGTAGATCAGTAAATGTGGGAAGAGACAGATAACTAACACTAAAGACATCTTGAATAAAATCACACAAAAACGTACAAGTGTAGAAGAGTCCTAATAACATATATATAACACCTATATGAAGAGTTTAAATGGAAATATCCTATAACAGAACAACAATGCCCCAGCCGAACACCACAAAGTAACACATTTGAGATCCCAGGGCCAACTTGGAGTTCTTGGCAAATAATGTCCCATAGACCCCATCTCTCAAAGATTAAAAGTCATTGCCAATGCTCTTGATCACAATCCAATGGTCCTTTTTATATCATCGGGTTTTAATGAAAATGTCTTTCCCCTTCAGTTGTCTGGCCCAAATGTTAGTCAACTCTAGAAATACCCTCACGGACACAGCCCAAAATATGTATTAGAATTCCCTGTGAGTGTGTTAATTCAACTGAAATGACAACCAAGACTTAACCATCACATTGTACGTTAAAGGGCAAGACAGGTGTACTAAATCCCCAGGCTCACCCTCCTGGCCTGGCCTTCCCCATGCTCTGCATGTAATTAGGACTCCACACTCTTACTGTTCAGATTTCTGACTGGCATCTTTAGCCTGGAAATTTAGTGGTTTATCTTGACTGTGGACTTTAGAAGCACTTAGGAGAGTAGTAACATTTATCTCTGGTTCTTTCAGAATTTCCCCAGAAAGAATTAGACCTTAGTATGCTGACATAATAAATTAATAGTTCTCTGAGGCATTCAAAACATGGCAGTATTGCTTGGTGGTAGTGGAAAGTAAGAGGTAGAACCTAGTTGGAGGAAATAGCTGACTGAGAATATGCTTTTAGGTGTGTCCTTATCAAGGTGGAATAATACCTCAGAAATCATGAACCCGAACATGAAACTCAGTTCACTAAAATACAAGAGTCTTTGTGGATCTCTACACATTGACCCTGTTATTTCCTTCACTGCTGTCTCAATACAACACCCACAATGAGTGTGTTAAGTGTCTCCCTCTGCTCACAGCCATTGAATAGATTCTCATGTCCTTCACAGCTTATAGCCACAGTTGCTCAAGAGCACATAGACTCCAGAGAACTTGACCTCTTACCTTTTTGGCTTCTAATTTTTCCTTGTTTTCTCACTCTGTTCCAGTCACATAAATCTCTGGGCACTTTTGCATTCAACAGACTCCTTCCCCTTCAAAAATGTTTGTTCCATTCATTTCTGTACTTTACTTTCTCTATTCAATAGACTGGATAGCTCAATGATAGACAGGACAGACAACCAGACTCCTAGTCAAGAAGCTAGAAGCCTCACCAGCCCTAATCAGGTATAAAGAGAGCCCAGAGGATGCCAGGAGAACCAACACTATCAAGTCTAAGTTGAAAGGTCAAAGAAATGGGGATCTGGTGTCAGCAGCAGTGATGGATAGCTGCACAGACTCAGAAGAGAGTGGGGTTTGCTGCCACATGGGCTGCCTCATCCTGTAGGTGATACTTTTTTTAGCTATTTATTGGGTTCTTATATCTTATATTTTATATCTATCTTATATCTTACATTTTCTTTGGGTTCTTACATCTCTACTTCCCTTCCACTCCAATCTCGTCCAACACCCCAGTACTAGGTAGGAGAGAAAGTCTGTCAGGGAGGAAAGGGGGTATATCTTTTCAGTTCCTGCTGATTAGGGGTACTGGGTTCCATGAGGCAAGTCCAATCTTCATAGTCAGGATATCTCCAACAACTTCAACTACTACTACTACTACTACTACTACTACTACTACTACTACTACTACTACTTATTATTATTATTATTATTATTATTCCCTCTTCCTCCTCCTCTTCCTTGTTCTCCTCCTTCTTCTTTCCTCCTCCTCCTTCTCTCCTACTCCCCTTTTCCTCTCCTCCTCCTGTCATCTTCCTCCTCCTCTTCCTTTCCTACTCCCCTTTTCCTCTCCTCATCCTCCTCCCCCCTCCTCCTTCTCATCCTCCTTCCTCTTCCTCCTCCTCCTAAACCACAACAGTAACCAAGAACAGCAAGAACAACAGCAGCCACCACAGTACCTCTCAGGGCTCTCTCTCCACAGTCTCCAGAATTAAACTATCCGCAGCTGGCAAAAAGCACACCCCTGCTAGTGCATGAGACAAATCATAATCACCTGCTGTGAAGCAGTCTCTTATCTCATACCTGGGGTTAAAATAAAAACACATTCATAGAACAACTGGATTTTGGTTAAGAAACCAAAATTCTCACTGCAGCCCCATGACTTCCCTTTTTCATCCATGCCCACTGAAGGTACCACCCACACTCAGGATGTGTCTCCCTCCACCCTTGATCACCCAGATGTCAGTGCTCTCTGGAAACACCCACCACACTTCCTACAAGCATGTTTCACCAGGCGAGGTCATTTCTTAATCCAAGTTGTCATCCGACACCAACCATTGTCTGGTCTTCTCATCATCCTTGTTGTATTCAAATATCACCTTCTTAGTGATATTTGACTTCCTGACACGCCCCACTTAAAATAAAGATTCCCCAGATCCCCCCACCCACATTTTCCATCACACACTCTGCAGCCCACACTCTTCCTCTGTATTTCATCTACAGCAGCAGCATCTTGTCTATGTATTGTCTCTATTTGTCTTGTTGAATGTCTTTACTAGAATGCCAGCTCCATTTGGACACAGACTTTGTTTCATTTAATTAAGTACAGCTAGAAGGATGCCTGACATTGAACAGCCTTTCAATAAATATTAATTATTCATTTATTTGATACCAGGGGTAGTGGGTATCTAGGAAGTCATTTAAAATGCCACGAATAAATAAACCAACAGATAGAAGTCATGTTGATACATTGGTCTGCACTCTTATTTCTAGAAGTCTTATGGTATAAGAAAAGGTCATAAAATTTAATTAAAATCGGATATGCACTATGTGGCCTATTGCAGACTCTAGTCTCCTAACTGCTTTTGTGAGCAAAGTTTAATTTGGATTCAGTTCCATGATATCTATGAGGGATTCTCTAGTGCAAATACTGAAAGATTTATGGTGTGCCCCATAAGACTGTCAATTTTTTATTTTAGCAAACACCACTTGAATTCTGTTGTTTTCAGTCAGACACTCTGTGGTAGCATTGTGCTGGTCATTTGTCCATCTGCAAGGAACAACCTATGGCTGGCAGAGGCTGCTGGTCTGTGACACAACTTCATTCCCAGGCACCACACTTCCTACAAACTGTCCTACCCCTGGCAGATCCCGCATACTATTTTTGTGATACCCAGTATCTCTCTGTTTTTGCCAATCCCTCAATTAAGAAGAGAATTTTTGACTGACAGGTAGAGCTGTGAGAAGCTACATGTACATTAATCCCAATGAAAAACTCATGCTTCTTCATTCTAATACTGTGACCTAGTATGTTGACTTAGTATGGAAGCTCCACATTGCACTGCATTCATATGCGTATTCCATAGTTCATGGACCTTGGGAAAAATCAGTTCCTTTACAGCATAGCAAGTACCATTTAATGATGGAGATGTGGCCAGATAAGTCTGGTAGGGGATTTCCTCATCATGCAAATCTCAGATCCCACTGATCCTTTGCAACTCCTTCCCATTTCACAAATACGGACCCGTTACTACTACTTAGACCTTGTCTGAGTCCCTAGTTAACAGACTGCTGAATCTTTCACCTGTGAAAGTCAGTTTACATCAAAGAGGGAATTAGATGCTACACATCCTATTCCCCACCCCTCTTCTGGCTCCCTAAGCCTCCGAAAGGTATAAGCAGATTGCCCTAGTACTGCTATATGGGTCTTGACCTCTCTTTAGAACTCTCACCCTGATGTCGGTTTCTGGTGCTGAGACGGTAAACTCTGCTCAGCCCCTCCCCCATAACCATCTGTCTACAGCATTAACAAATTTTCCAATGAATTTCTTATCCCCTAGTAATCCAGCTTGGTGTCCCCCTTTTACCCTCCCATTGAAACTTTTCAATAGCCTATTGTGTCACAGTAAGATTTATTTCAATGGGTGCTCTAAAGCAATGACACGAATTCAGCACAGCAGGTGCAGAAAGCAGTAAAGAGTCATGTATCATCATTTTCAAGTATTGTGTCTTATAACATGTGCTATACTCTATATGGCTGGCCACGCCAGTTTGTTGACACTTACATCACACAGAAATGTGTTGAGCTTCACATTCCAATGGCCAAGGCAGCGTTAAGCAATAGCCATTTTCATCTCCATTACAGCTTTATGGGGCGACCTTCACATATGTGATGGTCATTGAGTGGAATGTCATTGGGTAGTGTGTAGTTGTATTACTTAAATGAAGGAGTTTATGAAGGAGAAGGATTATATTTCAATATCAAATGTGAAAGCATCTGGTCTAAGGCTTTGCAACTATCTGTGGTGGTTAATATGGTATTCGTGGGGGTACCTGTATCTATACGCTCATATTCGGTGTGTGTGCAGATGTATTTACATATGGGTGTGGAGGGCAGAGGTCAATGTCTGATGTCTTCTTTAATGCTTTAGACTTTATGTTTTAAGACAATCATTCATGAAACTTGAAGCTCGCCTATCTACCTAGAGAAGCTACAGCAAGTCTCAGGAATCCTCCTGCCTCTGTTTCCCCAAAGTCCTGCACAGTAGGGTCAGTACCTGTGAAATGGGAAGAACTGTTGCAAAGTTATAGCACACCCAACTTTGTATGTGGAGTCTGGGGATCCAGACTCGGGTTGTCATGCTTACAGGGCAGATACTTTACTGACTGAGTCATCTCCTTAGCCTATGTGATGTTTAATTTTGTCAACTTGATAGGACTTAAATCATCTAAGAGACAAACATCTTGGCATGTCTGAAAGGGTGTTTTCAGCAAGCTTTGACTAAGGAGGGACAATCCAACCTGATGGGTCCCAAACTGAACAAAAGGGGAAAAATTATTTTTTAAAAAAAAGTATATTTCATGAATGTGAGTACACTGTCGCTGTCTTCAGACACATAGGAAGAGGACATTGGGTCCTATTACAGGTGGTTGTAAATGATCATGTGGTTGTGTGAGTTGAACTCAGGTCCTCTGGAAGAGCAGTCAGTACTCTTAACCTCTGAGCCATCTCTCCAGCCCCCAAGAAGAAGAATTTATGAGCAACAATATTTATGTCTCTGCCTCCTAATTGTGGATGCTGTATGACCAGTTGCCTCAAACTCCTGCCCTCATGCCTTTCCCTGCTATGATGTTCCATACATACCAGTTCCTATGAGTAAGACAAACCTCTGTTTCTATTCTTAAATTTCTTTTGTCAGGTACTTTGTCACAAAAGTGAGAAAAGTAACTAACGCATCATCCCACTGAAGACATGTTACATAAAATACACAATGTGCCAATATTCAAAGACAACCCAGGGGTGTTGTCTAAGCATGCTTATATATAAGTATCTAGAGACAATGACAATGGGACCAACATGGAGATTACTAGAATGGTCCTAGCATCGTGCAGTTGTGGTGTACATCTAGACACAGGGGCAAAGTTGAAAGAAAGGAGGATGAGAACAAAATGCATGCCACTAAGGTCTCAGGTGTCAAACATATGCAAGGACATAGATTTCAGCCTGGAAGATAAACACCACCTTTTATCGAGGTGTGAACTCTGTTAGAAAGCAGCTGGTATTTCAAGTGAACTCCATTAACAAGTTTAAAGAAAGGAAATTAGCTCCTAGAAAAAAGGGAGAACTGGTCGCAGGAGTCTCTCACCCCAGCTTTATGACAGACAGGTAGGAGAACTATAACATGAGTTCAAAGCTACAGAGGACAATGTAAAAGCAGGCAGAGGTGGGGGAGGGAGAAGGGGCTTGGGGAATGTAGCTCTGTGGTAGCATACTGGCCTGGCATGTGTGTCTTAGTTGGGGTGTCTACTGCTGTGAAAAGAAGCAGCAGCAAAAGCAACATAGGGAAGAAAGGACTTATTTTGACTTACAGTTTATAGTTCATCCTGAAGGGATATCAAGGAAGAAACTCAAGCAAGATGGGAACCTTGAGTCAGAAACTGAGACAGAGGTCATCTACCAGTGTTAGCTTTCTGTTCACGGCTTGCTCAGCCTGCTGTCTTAGAGTACTCAGCCAGAGACACCAGCCAGAGTGGGCTGGGCCCGCACACCCCAACCTCTAACCAAGAAAATGCATCATGATCTTGCCCACAGGTGCATCTGGTGGGAACATTTCCTCAGTTGAGAGTCCCTCTCCCCAAATAACTCTGCCTTGTGTCAGGTTGGCATGAAATAGCCAGTGCAATGGGACAGGTGATGGATTCAATTCTTAGTGACATGCATATATACATGCACATACAAAAGAAAAGCAAGGGCCTTGGTGACCAGGCCACCAATAAGGGCAGTTGAAATCATGAATATGAATGAGCTCTGAGACAGAGGCTAACAAGACAAAAGTAACCAGTAAGAGGTAGGAGAAAAGAGAATACAAAATTAGTAAAGGAAGGAGGGCCATTAAAACACATATCGTAGGCTAAAGAGATGGCTCAGGGGTTAAGAGTGCTTACTGCTCTAGCAGAGGACCTGGGTTCAATTCCCAGCAACCACATGATGGTTCACAATAGCTTGTAATTCCAGCTCTGGAGCACTCTTCTGACCTCCATACATGTGGTGCACATAAACCCACGCAAATAAACACACATACACATGAAATAGATAAATCTAAAACAAAAGCCAAACACACACACACACACACACACACACACACACACACACACACCAAAGAAAACAGAAATTGTGGTCAATGTCTTTAGTATCTCCACATAGATTTTTAAATACTGTCTTAGAGAACACAGATGTCATGAGCTGGGCAGCTCATATGTTGTTGGAAGTCGTAAGTTCTGTGCCAAGACCTCCTTAATGGGATTGCTCTAAAGAGTTGGGATTTAGACCAAAACTATTGCTGTGGTCTATTCAAAAGCTAATGTTAATAGTGACGTCTTGATTTGAAAGAGATGGAGCTGAACTAACTCCATCTCTTTCAGAATCAAAGCACTTGAGTTTGATTCCAAGTCTTGAACACTTGCTAACTTCCAGACTATAGCTCCTCTCAGACCTAAGTAGACTGGATGTTTGATAGATGCTCAAGATGGACACTCAAGAACACTACCATAAGGAAGTCGCCTCAGCTCTGTTAAACTGTATTCTTCTAACTCTAATATGGGTTAGGGGGAAGCACTCACTTGGGATCCTGACTTTCACTGTGCATTAAAAATAGACTGAATGGTAGAGTGCTTGCCTAGCAAGCACAAGGCCCTGGGTTCGGTCCCCAGCTCTGAAAAAAAAAATTAAAAAAAACTTTAAAAAAAAAAAGACTGAAGACTTTAAAAACAATTGTATTGACACATGGCTCTACCACAGACATGCTTAATCGGGATCTCTGAGGGCAGTTCCTCACGCAATGCTGCACTGGTATGGGTGTGGGTGTGGGTGTGGGTGTGGGCATGTGTTTGTGTAAATGCTCTGCTGGCTCCAGGGTACAGTCAGAGTTTATTGATCTTCAGGCTCTGGACCAACCCTTCAGCATTCTAAGAACTGCTTATCCACCCGAGGTTCCAGCACAGGCTCCCGAGGAGACGGGAATCTCTTCACATGGCTTCATGCTCACAGTACAGCTGTGATGTAGTAAAAATATTAAATGAACAAATGGTTTCCAGCTTAGATCTGGGCTGGATTTTCACAAGGGTACTGGAGACCCAAACACTAGCCCTCACTTTAAGTAGACCAAGCACTCTACTCGATAAGCCATCTCCACAGCCTACGCTTTTATTTTCCAATCATATTTCTTTGGCCTGAAGAGATAGATCAGTGGTTTGGAGCAGAATACCCTTCTTCTATTCCCAGCACCCCTATGGAGGCTCACACTGTCTGTAACTCAATTTCTGGGAGATTAGACTATCTTGTCTGACATCCTCGGTCGCCAAGCACCTATGCAATACGTGGACAGACATGAGAGCAAAACACTCACGAACATGAAATGAATAAATTCTAAACAAAAAATGAAAAGGAGCATTATTTGTGCAGGTATAGGATGGCGTACCTTGATGAGTGTTTTTGTATGTACACATAGCTGCAACCTAGGTCTGAATATACAGGATCTCAGCCCCGAGAAGGACAGAGGGCAGTGGAGGTCAATAGGATCTCACCAGGGACTTGTTCTGAATGTCACCTTGCTTTTTGCAGCTGCACTGTGGCATGGCATGATTGTTCAAAATGAATGCCTAGATGTGATGCTCCCCTGTGTATTGTTACTGGGTCATCAAGCTAGGCCTCCAGCTGTGACCCTGCCACAAGTGCTTTCTGTACTCATTAGAGAAGCATTACTTAACTTTCCACAAGGATACTGAGTATTAAGGATACTAAGCCTACAGGTCTACCCAGTGCTGGCTCCAGGGATAAAGGTTAGATCTGTCTTCTTGTGCATAGGTCTACAATGCTTCTGGGCTTCTGGATATTTGTTGAATGGATGCTGAACAGAAAAAATATTGGGGGATATAAAAACAATAAATCATCCGTTCTTTAACTTGAAGAAGTATTTTATCACATACATGGTACAGACAATTTTCCTTGTGGTACATTCCAAACGTTCTACTACTTTGATTTTTTTCTTTATTTTTGAGAATGTCATACGTGTAAACAATGGAATGGGTTATATGCACACTGGTTTCCCACCACCAACTTCCTTCATGTGCCCTGCAACTTTACCCTCCCAACATCATGTCCGTTTAAATTATCTTCTGTAATAACTTAATCTAGTTAGTGACCATATGTGCACAGGTCTAGAGCCATCCACTGGAGCATGGGAAACCAACCAGTAGCCACACGTCCATGAGGAATGATTAGCCATTGCCCTCTAGCTATCAACAGCCAATAGCGCCTAGGTAAGGGGTGGGTCTGGAAATCATTCAGCCATCCATGTTAAGATATTTGCTGACTTTATCTTATGCAAATGGCCACATCTGCTGTGATGTCAACAGCTGTGTCCTATAGAGCAAACAACACCCCACAACCCTCCTTCGCTTCCTGAATCTGTTTCGTTCTTTCCACTCCCTCTTGCACAACGTTCTCTGAGCCTTTGTGATATCAGAATTGGTATAGAAGATTTCCCACTTTTTGCACAGCCAGGAAACAAAAAACCGAGTGTGAAGTTATTTACTGATGTTTTAGCAGATTAAAATCTTACAGGGACTGAGAGAAACAAAGTCAGAGAGAATAGGAAAAAAAGTCTGACTAAAGGATCATTTCTTGCATGATCAATTCAAATATTCAGGAAATGCGGGAAGGGTTAGAAGGGAGCATTAATGGGAGGATTCAAGTCAAAACTTAGGGCAGAACCTAGTGGCATCTGTGAGGCATAAGAACAGTCCAGCTAGGAAGCCATATTGGAAAGAATGAGAAGAAGACAAGGAGAATGGCAAAGGCAATTGGTGGTAATCTTAAGGGATAGAGTAACATGTTATCACACTTCCGAAAGCATTCAAAAAGGCTTGGTCTGGGAGATGTGAGGAAGGCGAAGGAAAAAGCTGGGTGCAGCTAGAATTGACTAGAGCCCTCAATCCATATGTGAACCTGTTCTGAGGTATCTGGTAGCAATGACCATGAGCAAAAGAACACTAGGGGTGTCCAGGACTCAATCATGCCAAGGATGCTAATGTGAGTCACAGAAATAGAAAACTGGGGGGGGGGGGTGACAACTTTATTAGAAACTGAAGGTTTGTTTGGTTTTAAACTTATGTATTTATTTTGTGTGTGTGTGTGTGTGTGTGTGTGTGTGTGTGTGAGAGAGAGAGAGAGAGAGAGAGTGATGATGGTGGAGGAGGGCAGGTCTGTATGGTCAGAGGGAACCTTGCTCAAGTTAAGCTTCTCCTTCCACTATGTGGAGGCCAGGAGCCAAACTCCTATGGTAGGCTTGGCAGAAAACATGCTTATCCACAGAGCCATCTTGCTTGCCCAAGACTGAAGACACTGACTTGCTTTTCTCTTTGGTATGCCCAGGCTAATGCATGATATAAATGTCTGCTCCTTATGCATGTGGAGTGGCAGGAGCATGAAGGAGAAAAGGGGAGATAGTGTCATTGTATTTCTTTCCTGAGATAGTTTGAATTGGTAAGTCTGAGTTTGAGACTATGCCCCCCCTTTATTGGTTAACTTCTAGACTTCTTTAATATATCTGTACATATGCCCTCCAGGAGATACACAAAGGAGACAGTTAAGATGCATCTGGAAAAACCTGTGGGGCCACTGCTTTCTGGCCACGTGAAAGGAGCCTTTTTTACTTTTAAAGTTTGACCGAGACCTTGTCTGCAAACATTTGTCCATGCCTGGTAGGAAGCCAACAGCAATAATAATAATAATAATAAGCCCTCAAAACTCCCACAGCAGCACATCAGACTATAATAACACCAGGGGTTAGACAGTAGCTGATGGCGAGAAGGTGCCAGGTGATTAATAACTTTGTTTATATCTTGCTCTCAGATACTTCAATAGACTAGGTGCAACCAGGATACATTCTGCAGGGTGGGGTGTCTGGGTATGCCACTGGTGGTCTTGCTTCCCTGAATTATTAAATAGTGAGCATTACTAGACGAAGAGCAGATCAGAAGGGGCAATCACAAGGTCTGATACACCCTTAGGTCGAGAATGTGGGAGGGTAGTCCCTTCTCCTCAGATAGCTATGCAGTGGAGCATGTGAAAATACTACGGCTTAATGAGGTCTTGCCAGGCTCCTGAGGGAACATAGTGTTCTCCCAGCAGCAAAGAAGGGAGCACAGAACCAGTGGGGCTCTCTACACCAAGAATGTCTCCAGGGAATTGTTCAGGTAATTTATGCCACTATACAAGCTGTCATCTTCCAGAAGGAGAAAGAAAGAAAACCAAAACACACATTGGAAATGGAACATGAAGTGAAGCTCTCTACAGTGTGAGAGGTCAGATTGCAGCATTGTCCCATGTTGTGTTTAAATAAAATACAATGCAATCATCTCTCTATGTCAGAGCATTCCATTCCGTCTCGGTGAATTCGTCCAAGGACAAAAGTTGACGTTTCAATAGACTGGTGTTTTGACACCTGGCCCTAGGTGGTAGCACTGTTTTGGGAAATTATAGAATCTTCAGGAACAGGGCTTAGCTAGAGGGGTAAGGCCACTGCCACTGGGGGGAAGCCTTGAGGTTTGTGGCCTGAACCTACTTTCTGTTCTCTGTGACCCTGCCTTCCCCATCATGGTAGACTATGCCCCCCAAACCATGAGCTACAATAAACTTTTGTTCCCTTCTATTGTTCTTTCTCAGGTGTTTGGTTCCAGCAACAAGAAGCCAATAACTAATACTAATAATACTAATAATAACTAATATCTACAGTGGTTGTATCTGTGCCAAACACATAGACTCTTTCCCTTTTTATTACTCTGTGACTAAGCACAGAAAGCAGCAGTTTACTGTGTTAGGCATTATTGATAATATAGATATGAGTTTAAATATACAGTACAGTGAGTGTAGGCTAGAGGCAAACATGCACCATTCTATAAAATGGCCTTTGGCATCCACAGATTTTGGTATCCGTGAAAGATTCTAGAACCAAAGGGTGACTGGGCTCCAAGGATGCTCTACTTGTGACCGTTCTGCAGCTAGGATACTCACTTGTCCCTAACATTTGAATGCCACATTTTTATTTGGGTATAATATTTTATTTATTATTTGGTGCCCATCATAAATGGAGTGCATGGTTGTGACGTAGTAGAGTTAAGAGTTATAGTTTGTGGTGATTACACCAAAGTCAGTCACGTGATTCTGTGGAGAAAATTAAACAACTACACTGATTACAATGTAGGTCAAGCCAAGTTCACAAACAGAATTGGACATTTATGCTCAAAATATGCAACACTCAAACTTGAGACAGCATCCCCTCCAGGTATAGCTTGCCTTGTGTAAAACAACCTTAGATGCTATTTAGCTGAGCCAATCTGATTACAGTATTATGGAAATTGGCTGGAAATAGAGCCCACAGCACAAGAAATCCAACGAGAGCTCTTAAATGGCGGGTCACGGTATTGAAGGGGAATTTGGCCATAAGAGATTTTGAGAAAGAAGTAAAGTGGGGTTTGATTGCTCTGTTATAAGTGTCCTGTTAGTGTGGCCATATACAGGATATAGTAATTATAATGGGGGAAAGGAGGGTTATTTGGGTTTATTGTTTTTAAAGTTTCAGTGCACAATCGATTGGCCTTGATGACTCTACGTCCTAGGCAAGGCAGAGCTTCTAAAATCTCTATTCATCTGGAGATTTGTTCCATCTTAACCATGTACATGCAGCCAAATCCAGATGACAGAGTCATGAGACCATAGCATCCCCATAGGTGATTGGGACATTAAATTAGGGTATCCCCATAGATCAGTGGTTCTCCATCTTTCTAATGCTGCAACCCTTTAATATAGTTCTTTAGGTTGTGGTGGCTTCCAACTATAAAATTATTTTTGTTGCTACGTCACAATGGTAATTTTGCTACTGTTATGAATTGTAGTGTAAATATCTGTGTTTTCCAATGGTCTTAGATGACCCCTGTAAAGGGTCATTTGACCCCATAGGGGATGTGACCCACAGGTTGAGAACTGCTGCTGTAAATGAACTGTGTCTAAGGTTAGGGCATCCGTGTTGATGATCAGGACATGAAATGAAATTATTTCTCCACCAGTAAAATGAGCCTATGCAAGCCAGATTAGAATATATTAAAGGCATGTTTACTGGGAAGCTGCTCTTGGGTGAATTCCCTGGCCCCAAAGGACTGAGGCCAGGTAAGTCACTGTGAATGCTGGAGGGGAGAAAGAGAGAAAGGGAGCACATGCAGGGAGAGAGAGAGAAAAGGAGAGGGCAAAAAGAGAGAGAGAGAGAGAGAGAGAGAGAGAGAGAGAGAGAGAGAGAGAGAGAGAAGAGTGAGAAAAATGACGACTAGATTATATATGGAGGATCCTCTGGGGGAAGGGCAACCCAGCCCTTGAGGGAAAAGTTCAGGCTTGTGGACAGAGTATGCTAGGTTAAGAATGAGGAATGCTGGGAAAACCCGGAGGCCAAGTCTGCTTTGATATGTAAAATATGCACCTCAGTCCCTTGTCCCTGGTCCAACCCAAACAGGCATTCCCATCAATACCAGAGGGACCAGCTCAGGTCCTTCTGCTTTGAGCTGTTGGGAACAGTTATCGAAAGCTTTATGTTGGAGCCTAGCTGAAGCAAGTGTGTTAGTGGGAGAGGAGATTTATCACTGGGCCAGATTCCATCCTCTTTCTGCTTCCTGGTTCACCCAGGTGTGAGCAAGCAACTTTCAAATGCTCCTCTTGCCACAGTCAAGAGCCACATCTATCACCATGGGAACAGTAGCATTATTGGCCATGCTGGATAGTCCCCTCAAACTGTAAGTCCGAATATCAGCATCCTTCCATCAGCTGCTTCTTGTTAGGACTTTAATAATTTCAACAGCAACAACAAAAAGGAACTACTATAGTCCTGTCATAGCTGCTTCTGTTTTTGACATTTAGACTTTTTTCTTCTCATTACTCCCTAATCAACTAAGCGTAGCAAGACATATAACCCATACAGGTATTGTGCTTGTAATCTCAGGTAAACCAAGCAAAGTTTCCATGGCATGGAAAGAGAGGGCTGGAAATAAATCTTAGGTTCATTTTCAAAGCGGTAATCTCAATATTCTTGATATGCAATATTGGTGACAGTAGAACAGGCTCATGGGAACTTTTCAAGACGACTGTAGGAAAGGGGCGATATGGAAAAGTAGAGGGATAAACTAGGAAGCCACTGCCACTGTGTGGGCCTAGGGGATGGGAGATGCTCAATGTCTAGATCCTGCAGAGTCTCTGACAACAAAGGATCATTAAGAAACAACTAAAAGCTTGCATGTATCCCTTCATGCCAGTGCAAACACAGACATTGTTAACCCTTTGTTCCCAGGCATGCGTCTTTGATGCCTCCTCTGCAGACGGATTATTTAAGCTAAGACAGGCAGGAATGCATCCCCTAAGGTTGAAACTCCAACAGGAGAGCATTCTTGCTTTCACAGTCTTGGCATTGTATGTATTTTCCTGGGATTTGTCTGCCAGAAACCCACTGCACTCAGCTGTAGAGTCCTCCCATGCTCAGGGCAGCCTCCTTGTTCTTTGGGGCTCCGTGTACAGCAGGAGAGAGCAACTTCTACAACTGCAAATGAAACAGTCATAAAAATGAAAAGGAAGCAAACCCACTTTACAGTCAGGGTTGTGCGAGCACATCAGAGAGAATGATCCTGGGTATGTTTGTCCATGAGGCATGTTGAGGAAGAATGTTCTGGGTTATACTTATGAAAAGGGCTACTTAGGGTTTTACTCTTCAATTGGTCATAACTCAAAGCCTATGTGGGAATTCAGAGAAGCTCCCAGACCTTGATATGTGCACAAGTTTATGCAGTCCAATCCCACTTCTTACTGAATGCACGGCATTCCAGCCCCAACCCTATCTTCCATGCAACGCCGGCCCCTTACACAGCCACACATTCTTGCATTGACTCATGTAGCAAATATTTATGATCCCTCGGGTATGAGCTAGACACTCTGTTATGCTTGGAGGGTGTAAAGATGAAAAGACACAGAACAGAGAGTGGGAGGGACATGTAAATCAACAATTAGTGCAGCGTGATGGCACACTGTGATGGAGGGGTGCCCATGGAGACCACACAGGTGAGGACAGATAACTCAGCCTGGGGGTGGCAAGGGTGCTGGGAAGTAGCATTCTGAGAAGGGGGTACTTGAGGTGCAGACACACAGATACAAAGGGCAGTCCTTGCAGACAGAGAATTCTAGCAGCACCAGTTAACTGTAGAGGAGCTGGGAAAACAAGGACATCTACTTTAAAGCATCTTAAGGACCACTGTCCCTCTATTGGTTCCCACGTTGTCTGGGTGTTTGAAATAGTCCCATCTCTAATGACTGAGTTATGGGGCAATCTCTGCTTATACCCTATATATAGTGCTTCTTCTTCTTCTTTTTTTTTTTTTTTTTTTTGAGACAGGATCTCATATAGATCAGACTGAAGATAACCTAACAGCCAATACAGATTGATTAGCCTTTATCCAAATTTCTTGTGACCACAAGTATTTATTTCAGCATTTGGAATATTCGCACATGTCTGATGAGCCATCTTGGGGATATGATGAAAGTCTAAGCAAGAACCCTTCTTTCTGTATATGTTTTATATACACGCTCTTCAGTTCATTTCAAACAATCATCTCTAATAATTTTGTGACCGAAATTGAGATTTCACACTATGAAATTTTCCTCTCGTAGCATCATGTTGTCATGCAGAAGTTTTGGGAGTCAACAGCAGTTTTGGTTTTGAAATTTCAGGGCTAGGTCAAAAATGTCTATAAACAGTATGTCTCTGCTCAGGGCTGGGGCCTAGTACTTAATTCTTTATTCTCATCTCCGCTGCTTCCCTGGTAGTAGACCTGGAAATATATTCCTGGGACCTGATGAACTGGGAACCTTAAAATGAAGTCCAGAAACTACACAGGCTGCAACATCACACAGAGAGAGTTCATTCTGATTTCCTCTTTGGTAAAATGAAAGAAGTCTTGTTCCTGTAGAGCTGCTTCAAAGACTGTCATGGATCATGTGCCCAGCATAGATCACTCAATAAGTGCTTGTTCCACCCACCTCAGCACTTCGACCTAAACTCTTTCCCTTAATACGGGTAACAGCTGTGTCTGCATTCATTGGAAGAGATCCCATAGTGACCTTCTTAGCATACTAAGAGTTACTTTAGTCACTCTCTGCTTATGAACAGGCTTTGGTTTGAATTGGGCTGGTGGGACACAGGAGGGCAAACAGATGGATAAAATATGGGACCTAGGACACTAGATAAAATATAGGGCCTATGCCACCAAAAAGTGGGTCAACTTCAAAGTATAACTTCTAAGTCTAAAGGCTTCTGTTTCCATGAACACAGAACACTTAGAGACTTTAAACAGAAAATGGCTAGGCCGTAGCATTTGATTTAAACCCAAGTGACATGTACACCCAAGAACTTTCTAGCAAAGACCCCAGAACTGTTTGTTCATTAAGTCTTGTGGCAAAGTCAGAAATGAAACAATTCCTTGAATCACATGAAATGAACTGTATCCTGTGTAGAAGGGCAACACTTTCATTTTCACTATAACCTCCCTCCCTTATGACTTCTTTGTTGTATGTAATTTTTAAAATGCGCTAGCTCTTTATCGAGAGCTCTGCCTAAGCTCCCTTAACCTCTCGCAGTTAGCTCCACTAAGCCACCAATGATTCCCCCAGCTATGCCCTTTTTAGTCGCCGTGGGTGGGAAACACCAGAAAGTCTAAATATTTTTAAAACTAGCTAGATAACTCAATGGTTGGGCAAAGAATATTCTGCTCAATCCTCCTTAGCCTCTACCGTGGGTGGAGACCACAAACTATATGTACCTCAAAACCTACACGTGTGCCACTTCCTTGTCTCCACTGCTTGCACTCTCTCTCCTCCCTCTCATCTTCTTCTCTTCCTCCTGGGGCCCGGAAGTCCCACCTTTTTCACTTCGCCTCCTTTATTGACACAATCAAGAACCAATTAGAGAATCAATACTTCCCCTACACATCTTTTTAAAGGCTAAGAGCAAAATAGTGTGTCCAGGGCAAGTCAGGACCTCTATAGCCATGAACATCATAGCAGCTATAGTCTTCTGCACAAGACCTGCACAAGATCAAGCCAGCCAAAATCCCAGCACAGGAGAGGGACGGCTTATGATCTCCTGCCCCTAGCTGATGAGCTCTTTAACAGCAGATGGATTCTAGGAGGAGACTCGGTTTCCTTTAAGGATGTAGTTTCTGGCAGGTTAACCAAGCTCTAGGGGTGGCCCCACACCTATGATGATGGGGGACCTACAGGCTTGATTCAGTGGGGTATTTTATAAATAAATAAATAAATAAATGAATAAATAAATAAATAAATAAATAGCAAGAGAGAACACAAAGGAAATAAGGTTGAGGATGGATATGGGAGGAGTTTGAGGGAGGAGTGGAAAGTGAATATGGCCAAAATACATTGTCTACATGTATGAGATTCTCAAAGAAGTAATAAAAATAGTATATTTTAAGAGAATTCATCTTATTTGTGTGTATGCCTGTCTATCTGTCAGTCTTTCTGTGTCAGTGTGAATGTGTAGCATCGGTGTGAATGCATGTATGTAAGTGTGCAGGGTTGAATGCTTGTCTGTGTTCGTGTGCCAAGACCAGGAGAAAGCATGGATTGACGGACCCCATTACTCTATGTCTACTGAAGTAGCATCACTTCCAAAATAAGGGAGAGACTTACGACCCAGCTCAATCTGAAGCAAACTTCAACAGGCCTCCTCTCTCCTCTGCAACCAGAGCTAGGTTATAGGAACTTGAAGGGATGCCCACAGCAAGTTCCATGGGTACTGAAATCCACATGACTGGTGAGCGAGTACTCTTAACCACTAAACCATCTCGCCAGAATCTCTCTCTACCTTTTTATCTTATGGCCTCTTGCCCTAACCCCAGAGTGTGCCTAGACTCTCAATACAGTCTCAGCTGAAGAATGTTGGACATATTTCTAGAATGTTCTTCTAAACTCCTTACAAGAAGCAGGTTGCCCAACAAGTTGCAAGGTGCCCGCCAGCAGGGGAGCCCAGTGGAGTGGTCCAAAATATCTTGAACAGGCTGCTTCTTTTAACTAAATAAGACAGCTCTGGGTGAAAATATGAACCCTGTGGCCTAAAGATTTTGTCGGCTTGATGTTCCTGGTGTTAGATCAGGAAGCCAGACAGGACAGGGTGCCCTCATTCCCTCCACTGCAAGATGTTTAGTTTCCTCCTCAGGAAATCAGTCAGTCTCAGTGGGGGGCCACCCGAAAGTCTTGAGTTGCTGGGAAGCCTGGAAGGATAGCATCCGAAAGGCCTATATCAACCTGAGCCATCTCAAGCCCCCCTGCAGTGCTATTACCATGAAGCAATCATCCTCCCTTTGAAGTTAATAATTAGTTAATATAATCAAAGGGTAGATGACTAGCTCCAGTAGGCAACAAGGAGGCTATGCAAACTCCAGCCAGGGGAGAGGATAGCAAGGTAAGTTGAAGGCAAGGAGGAGAGAAAGTATTCACCAGATTCCACAGGTTCCTGTGCTATGCGTGCCTGGACCCCTGGAGTCATACTTCGATCTTGACCCAGTTCCTGTTCATACACCAGCAATCCAGATTTGCAAAGCTGAGACCAGCCATACATTTCCATAAAGACTCTTCAATGAATCAGCCATTCAATGATGCCAATGTATAGACTGTCATTTGGGACAGTCTCTAAATTTAAGAATCACTGCCAAGTAGCTACTGCAGAGACACAGGCATTCCCAGTATGGTCCTGAGGGACAAGGTTTATCTTCTTTTAAATGTCCGGAGAGACCCTTAAGTCTCCAACCCAGCCCTGGTATAAAATAGATCAGAGAAGCCCCGTCTCCCCTGAACACTATATTGGACAGACCTAAGTTGACATTTGAGGAGCAGAAAAGTCCAGAATCACTTTGATGTGATTAGCCATTTTGCCATTTCAGACACATTGACGAAACTCAGAGGAATCTGCAAGCAAAAAAATCCTTTGCTCATAACTAGCCATGAAAGAAATTTCCAGAAAACTGCAATGTACACTCTAAAGCACGACTGTTTGTATATTAGGATCATTTAGATTGATCGAATTTTTTTCAGAGCTAAATTTGGACATAGTGATACACGCTTATACTCTGAGCAGTTGGCAAGTGAAAACAGAGAGGATCAGGAATTTGAGATCACCCTCATCTACATATCACATTCAAGGCCACTTTGGTCTCCAAGAAACTCTGTCTTGAAAGAAAAATGGAAAACAGAAAAAGAAAGGAAAAGAAGGGCTGGAGAGATGACTCAGTGGTTAAGAGCACTGACTACTCTTCCAGAGGTCCTGAGTTCAAATTCCAGCAACTACAGGGTGGTTCACAACCATCTGTGATAAGATCTGATGCCCTCCTCTGGTGTGTCTGAAGACAGCTATAGTGTACTTAAACATAATAAATAAATTTAAAAAGAAGTAATTTCAATGAAATTGCCTGTTTTATATCCTTAACCTGTAATTAGCAGTGTAGCCTAGGTCCTAGAGATGGTGATAAATCTTTTTCCTCTCTTTGTGACCATATTTAGCTATACCTTTGAGCTTTCTATACTATGGGGTGGTTGAGTCTTTTAGTTTTCAAATTCTAATCTTCCTCAGTCTGCATGGTTTTATGTCAGCTAGAGGCATTTTGGAAGAGAGACTTTTCTTTGAGAAAGTGTCCTCACTAGACTTGGGGTGAGTCTGTGGTGCATTTTTCTTATTAATGATTGATGTGGGAAGCCCCAGCTCACTGTGGGTGGAGCCCCAAGGCAGATGGTCCTGGAAGGGATAAGAAAGTAGACTGGGCAAGCCACAAGGAGTAAGCCAGTAAGTAACACTCCCTCATGTTTCTGCTTCAGTTCCTACCTCCAGGTTCCTGCCCTGTTTGAGGTGAAATAAAACCTCTCCCTAAATTGTTGATAGTCATGGTATTTTATCATAGCAACAGAAACCCCAAGATAAAATTAAATAAGAAATCCTAGCAGTGTTCAAAATGGTGTTGACCTAGAAAGAATCAGCCCGAGAGTAAAGGGTCTGAGAAACCTAGTGAATCACATTAACTTCTATTAGGGGTGGCTGTGCGCGTGTACACCTCATGAGGAATTCAGAGGTCAGCTTTGGGTGTCTTGATTTGGGAGGCATACTCTTTGTTGAGACAGGGTGGATCACTGGGATCTGGGCCTCAACAATTTGGCTGGGCCGAAAGAGCCATTGGGACCCACTTGTCTGTCTCTCCTCTCCAGTGCTGGGATTATAATTGGACTACCTCATTCCCGGCTTTTTACTTGGGATCAGTAGACACAACTCAGGTCCTCATGCTTGCAGAGCAATCCCCTTACTGAAAGCCATCTCCCCATTCTTCTGCTATGTGGATTTACTGGCTTGGATTCAGGCACTTGGGGATTTCTTAACCTTGCTGCCAGCTATAGCAAGGCACATGGAGAGTGCTCAGAAGCTGCGGTGCGACTGGCTCCAGAGGTAGACCAGAAGACCCAAAATAGAAGCCAGCAGAAAAGCAATAGTAAGGGTTCAGAAGCTTAAAATCCTGTTCCAGTTTCATCTCGTAGCTGGCATGAAACACTCAGACCACAAGCAACTTGTGGGACGGAAAGGACTTACTTGGGTAACACTTTCAGATCACACTCCATCACTGAGGGAAATTGGTCTAGAAACTCGAGGCAGGCACCTGGAGATGAGAAGCAGAGAAGAATGTTCCTTACTGCTTCATTCCCTTGTTGGCTCACGGACTCATAGTTGGCTGGCTTTCTTCTCCAGCCAAAGACCACTTGCCTAGATATGGCTCCTCCTACAGCATGCTGCACCCTCCCACGTGGAGACAACCCACAGGCCAACCCTATCCACGGAGACTCTCAGGAGTGACTCTAGGCTATTTCACGTTGACAGATGAGGCTACTAGGACAGAACCCCAGGTCTAGAAGTGGAAAATAAGGACTCATCCGTTCACGTGACATTGGAAGAGCTGGAAGTGTTCTCAGAGCTTTCTCGTTGCCTGGAGGAAAGTGATGGAGAAGGAGACATTCCAGGGGATCACACTCATATTAGGGGCCGTCCGCTTCCCAACGTGGGCACAGTGGGGGTGGCAGAAATTACTGGGTACTTCCTCCGGTTAAAAATAAATAAATAATAACACTGCAAAGCTTGTTGCTTCTGAATTTAAAATTTGATAAACTTATTAAAAGGCCAGAATAGTTTCTTTCAGGACCAAGTCCAGACATCTCACCACGGTGTAGAACTCTGGCCTGTTCCTTCCCTAAGCTGCTCTTATCACTACTTCTCCAGCTACAAATGCCACCCCCTTCCTCCAGTGTGTCTGTGCCCAGCTCAGGGTAGCTACAGAGACTTAATGTGGAATGAAGAAATGAATGTACACTTCTTACTAAATCAGCCTTGGTAAAACACCTGCAATGAAGGGAGAGAAGTCTTTATAGAGCAAATGAGTGGGAGGGAAGGGAAGAGCAGGGCAAGAAAGCCATGTGGTTCTTCCAATGATATAATGACTCAGCCCTCTTCAAGTCAGCATCGCAGTGGAGATGGATGGACAGCTGTGCTAAGACCACACGCCTGGGCCATTGCATTTGCTGAACCTATGATCTGATTTACTTCCTCTTAGAAATAGAGTTCTAGAATAAGTTCTATAGCTAGATAAGATTCCCATGGTTGGCAATAAATGATAGGTTTCAAAATATCGATTATAGAGAATTTGGTAAATGTTTGAGGCAACAGATGTGCCATTTTCCTGATCTGATCAGTCAAGGCCGTTATGCAAGTGTTGAGTACCACATTGTGTCCCATAAATATGTACAATTCCAATTTAAAACAGTTAAAAGGAGAAAAAAGTTTTTGAAAGTGGAAGTTGTTAGCATTAGAGGATTTTCTTCTTGTGTATATGCATGTGTGCATGTGGTTATATGTGTGTAGAGGCCAAGCTTTGTTCCTTGATCGCTTGTCTCCTTAGCTTTGAGAGGGGGTTCTCTCTGCTCACAGACTCTCTAGCCTCACTGTGGAGTGAACTCCAGGAATCCTCCTATCACCACCTTGCTGTGCTAGAGTTACAGATGTGTATAGCTGCATCTGCATATTTTTACAAACAGAGTGGGAATCTCAATTAAGATCCTCATGCAATTGGACAGGAAATTGACTGAGTCAGTTCCCAGGCCCCAGGAGAGGATGTTCTGAGGCTTCTGCAGCATTCCTATGAATTAGATTATTTTTCTGTTGCTGTGATAAAGCACCCACCATGACCAAAAGCAACTTACAGAGGCAACAGTTTATTTGGGCTCCTGGCTCCAGAAGGGTAGAGTGGCACACCGAGAGGTCACATCCTTAACCTCACAAGGCAGATAGAGTGAGCTGGAAATAGGGAGGGGCTATGAACTCTCAAAGCCCACCCCCCAATGACACACTTCCTACCATAAAGGCCACACCTCTTCAAACAGGGCCCCCAAATGGAGGCCAAGAGCTCAAATAGATAAGCCTGTGGGAGACTGTCATTCAACACCCTCCAAAGAAGCTCTTCTGGTTCATAATGAGGGCCTTTGTGTTGCCTATAAGGGAATTCAGGGTTAGTGGTTTTTCTTTTTTCCTTTTTAATTTTAGTTAATTTGATTTAAATATGTTTGGGTCACACACAACATACAAATCGTGGTTTTAGAACTCAGTAAGTCTTGAAAAAAACTACTTAATCCTCTACCCCAAATATTTATGTCACCACAGAAGGCCCCCAAATGACCCTTCTCAGTCTATCTCCATTGTTCAGTGATTTTGAAAAAAAATAAAACATGAAACTATAATGCTGGTTGGCTTTCGAGAGTTGGCACGTTGGTCAAGAAATCCACACAACAAATAAATGTCATGATCAGCTTCTGAGTGAAAGGAGTAGTGTTGGTCACTACCACAGCCTTGACTGAGAGAAGAGAATTATACTTAAATATTGTGTTAGTTCACAAAAACTTCAGATACTTGTGCTTGTTCTAGAACATTAAAACTGGAATTTTGGGGTGTGGGGTACAGGACATTGAAGGAAGTATCTCTGTGGATTCTGACATGAAGGGCTCCAGAGGTTGCACAAACCTAGCCACAGAATTCATAATGATGTGTCATGGCTGCCCCAACATAGTTAATTATTGGTAGATAGGGAAACGAAGTCCAGGGGAATTTAGTGTTTTACTTAACCAGTGGTGTGGCTTGCATTTACATGAGAGGGGTGGAAAGGTCATTCAGATTGGTCCTGGAGGTCCTGCTGCCCCAGCAGCCAACGTAAGTCATTAGTCATTTTCACCTCAGCCTTATTTTCCTTATCCATAAAATACAAGGCTAAATCCATTACCTTTGGGTTCACTCACTCCTGACTCCTGTCTTTTTCTTTTCCTTACCTTACCTTTTTTTTTTTTTTTTTTTTTTTTTTTTTTTTTTTTCCCCCCCTCCCCTCCCAAACCAGGAACCTTGAACATTTTTTTCCTCTGTTTTGTTTCCTATTGGGTGCAAGTCCATCTGGCACACAGCCAGTGTGGCCAAAGGTCTAGCAATCATTTCAGGTAGAAGACAGACACCTGTTTCATAGTATACTTTGTTTTTCTTCCACCACCCAGCCATAAGAGTTTTTAATAGTACAGTTCTTTCATTGCTTATCTTTATATATTCTTGGACAAAATAGATTATCAATAAATGTTTGCAAAAGGAAAGTGCAGCTTGTAAAAACTAGAGCTCTTCGAGAGCTGTCCCTGATGTACTCCACTACTCATAGGAGCTCCTCCATCAACGTGTTCTCATTGCAACCATCGTTGTATTTTTGCCTTTCGAGGATGAGGTTTCTGACCTAAGAGTCTCAGAAACCCTAAAAATTGCCATTCTTGCCTCCCCTGTTGTCATTTATATGCTGCTATCCAGGACCCTAACACAGTGACAATTTTGAAATTTTGATGTCTTTAAAAACCACAGAAATATTTTAAGAATATGCTTTTCGTTTTAATTCCAGGTATGGGATATGGGGCTGCTTCAGACTCTCTGCAGCAGCTGACAATGATTTGCCTCGTGCACTAGCAGAGGTGCAGCTTTGCCAGCTGCAGATAGTTTCTGCAAAATTCGGTGGACTTTTCAGAAGGTAGATTAATGTTAGGGCTTTAAGAGGCAGGGTGTGTTGGTTGGTTGGTTGGTTGGTTGGTTGGTGGTTAGTGGTTGGTGGCTGGCTGGTGGCTGGTGGCTGGTGGCTGGTGGCTGGTGGTTAGTGGTTGGTTGTTGGTGGTTGGCTGCCGTTGGTCATATTTTGTTAGGTCATTGTGCACAAAAAAGAAACAACAGCAAGAAGAAATTAGATATCCTGTCAGGAAAGATCATACTTGCCCCCAGAAAACTTAATGCCCCTAATCAGCAGGAATTAGTCTAACAATAATATTATCCCCTTTCCGACCAATTACTTTATTTGGGGAGCTCTTTTCTTTCCTCTCTATCCTTTTTTCTCTCTTATCTAGTGTTAGGGGGTTGAAAGGGTGGAAGAAAAGTGATAGAGAGGGTGGAAGGAAGGCGAACCCACAAATTAGTAAAAGACAGCCACACTCTAACCCATCCTGATCTCATTTTTTTGCTGTTTCCTATCTCAACAGCCAGGTGGAGAGAAAATTGCAAGGCAGGTGGAAGTAGAATTGGCTGAGAGCAGAATTAGAGGAAAGAAACCCCATGCTTTGTTTACTGTCTGGGAAGTGCTTGCTATGAGAATGAATGGTTTTCAGGGTTCTTGCTGTATTATCAGCTTTGCAAATCAGCCCCACCATGAGCAGTTTTGGAAGTTCTATGATGATTGTGAAGGAAATAAAAATCCCAGACTATTATTATTATTATTATTATTATTATTATTATTATTATTATTATGTCTTGTTTCTTTTAACAGTCCAGTCATTATCCTCCTGCTTGTCTGCCCTCTGACCGTTCCCCATCCCATTCCTCCCTCCCACCCCCAATGTCCCTACCCTAACCCCTACCCCACCAGAACTCCCCAATCCCTGGGGGCCTCAAGTCTCTCATGAGAGATAGGTGCATCTTCTCTCATTGAGGCCAGACAAAATCCCAGACTCTTGGTATCAACCATAGATGTGTCTAGTATGTCCGTGACTTCTCTGCTTAGATAGCAGACCTCTATCTGCTTCACTGAGTTGGTTGATTACAGCTATGTTTCAGGTGACTGTCTGAGTGACCTTAGGCAGTCCGCTAGCTTCTAGGATTGCTTCTGCTAAATTGAGAGTTGTGGAGTGTTAAACAAAGATTCTGCCAGAATGAGCTGGAAGAAATGGGTTTGGAAATAGCTTTTAACCCCACAGCTTTGGTGTACTTCTCCATCTGCTGGAGAGATGAGCTGGATCAGCAGTTAAAGGCACTGGCTGCTCTTCAAGAGGACCCAGGTTCAACACCCAGCACCCACATAGCAGTTCAGAGACATCTGTAATAGAACAGTTTTAGGAGATGCCATTCTGGCCTCTATGGGCATTGCACACGATTGGTACACAGGCATATATTCAGGCAAACTATCCTTACATGTAAAATAATAAAAGAAATTAATAAAATATGTTAGGATATTGTAATAACCCACAAAAATTTAGTCAGTCTTAGCCTGTCATAAGCCTTCAAGAAATGTTCCTTATTACAATTTATGTGATTCTCTGATGCTCCTTGGATTTTTGTAGACCACTAATCTATTTGAATAGGCAGACAGTGCTTCCTTGAGACCTGACTAAGGGTTGGTTTGATGGAGTAATTCACCTCTCACTGGGAAAGGGAATAATCTCTGAAACAGACCTGCATAGGGAAAAGTAAGGATGGCCGCTCCAGTCGCCCTGGAGGACTTCAGACTCAAGCTATCAAGTGGCCAAACCTTCCTGCTGAAGGTGACGAGGAATCAGCCGTATCTGCACAGAGAGGATGGAGCAAGGTCAGGACCAAGCTTGTCTTCCTCTCCACTGTTTGGGCCCTTCATCCTCATCGTCTTGGCCTCGCACTGAGCAATTGGAATTCAGTTACCTGCTGTACATTCCAGGACTGTTTCTAGATCCCTCCAGGATTAGGAGGCGGGTCTGTGGGACAACAGAAATGTTCTTCAGTGGTTTGGCAGCTCCCTGCTGCTTCTCGGTTTGTTCTTTTGTTATGGCTACTGGTCCAAGCTCCTCCTCTGTTTATTCTTGCCAGGAGGCATGTGAGATTATGTCAGCCTTTGGGCAAGCTCTGATTCTGATGACTGCCAGGTAATAGGTCACTTCATCCTCCAGGAACTATCCAGGTGTAAATTTAGACTGCGGCCTCTCATTTCAGCTTAAATAGGTATAAGGGGAAGAAATATACAAATAAGTAATTTTGAAGGTAGTAGAGATTGTAAGTATTTGACTTTGCACATTCATCAAACTCTTGGACTGCTAAGAAAACACCTCACGCACACGCATGCGCACGCTCGCATGCACGCATGCGCACACTCTCTGTGCTCCCTGCTGCATAGGCCAGCCGTGTATCCCCTACCTAGGTGACCTGTGGGGCCTTTCTTCACTGTGCTCACCCTCTCTAATTTTGACAAGTGAGCTGACAAGAATCTTTGCCTGAACAACCCTTGAGAAGCTCAGAACTTCCCCCTATAAACCCCGAAGGGTCAGAGGGCTTTGCGTTTTCACTGTGAGTACAGTGTGTTGAAGAGCCTTGAAGGGCTCTGATAATAGCCCGTTGCTGCCCTTGTTGGTTGGTTGAATTTCGTTCTCCTAAAGGATAAGAGCTCTCTCCCTTCAGGTGGTGGAAACTACACAGATATGGCTCTACTGGTGAGCCATGAAAATGTGCTTGTGGCCCTCAGGCTTTCTCTCACTACCCGAAACCAGTAATGGTAAAGTTAAAAGGGTAAAAGGCACCTTACAGGGCTGTGACTGAAGGTGCAAGGACATGAAAGTTGGCAGTGTTAAGCACTGGGCAACCCCCATTACAGTTACCCATGGACCACCAGCTGACCAAGGGCCATTCTTCCCCTCTGTCGCTAAGTGGCTCACTGAAAACCTAACACAAAGGGAGCTCTGGTCACAGTTCAGAGGCACAAATAAATTATAATTGCCGTAAAAACATGTCAGTTCATATGAATAAGTGAGGTCATTGAAGTTCACTTCCAGGTAGTTCTGGGAATGTGAATCAAGAAGTATATAATACTTCCGTGTGTGCTTGTGTGCGTGCGTGCGTGAGTAGAGAAAGATATTTACGTGCGTGAGTGCGTGTGAAAGAGAGAGAGAGAGAGAGAGAGAGAGAGAGAGAGAGACTCCCTCAACCTTCCAAATACCAGTGATGCATTTTGGTAAGTCCCATGCTTCTCAGTTAAGTCCTATTAAGTCCCAAACTGAAAGGTTAACGACATAAAGCAAATGTGATACGAAAAAGATGATTTCTGAGACCCCATTGCTAAGAGACTGTCTCATACTCTGTCTTTTCAAATGCAAAAGTCGTTCTAAAGAAACTTAATCAGCTTCTTGTTCTCCCTTTCACAGTGTCACCCATTCATCTATTCATAAAACAAGCAAGTCTGTCCCAGGTGTTTCATTAATGTTGGTGGTACAAAGATAAATTGTTGTGGATTACATGTGGTCTGTCTACACGGAGGTCTCTGCCTGAATCAGGATCTGCATTGGGCTAACAGGTAGGAGGTGATACTGTTAAACTCTGGGTCTACTGGCAGGAGAGCACCTCTCTAATGTTAGGAAAGGTTTCTGAGTCACTTCTGAGTTGGTTCTTAAAAAGTGCATGAGGTTTGCTAGTAGGAAAAGAAAAGACGCAATATAGGCAAAGAGAACCGAATGAAAATATCCCAGCACACTCGGTCGATCGTCTGATGTGTGTCATCCATAATTCAACCTTGGGATAAATGAGGATGGGGTTCATTTAGAAATATAGATTCTTCCCTGAGGCTCAGAATCTAAAACAAATAGCACAGTATTGTTGCCTGGCCTTGCTTTGTCCTTCATGTCCATCTTTAAGAAGTCAGGGTGGACGTGTACCAGCAAGGGGGCGGGGGGATAGACCCCACCCAAGGGTGTACGGAGACCTCACTAAGTTTGTGATCTGATGATTCTGAGATATTATGAAACAAACACATCCGCTCTCCCCTACTTTGGTTTAACTGTTAAAAGCCTGACTTAGTTCATTACTGATTTCAAAAGGCACACGTGTTATTACGCAAAATAGAGCAGTGGAGGCTCCAGGAGGAAATGAAAAGGTCTCTATGTCTTTTAAATAAAGAAAACCATCAAAGTGTTCTTTTTCTAATTGACTTTCTGCTTTTATGTTTACAAATGATTTCCAATCTAAGAGATCAGATTTTTTTTAAAGAAAAAGATTATTATTTTTTACTCCCTACACATTCTTTTGTGTGTTTTGCTTTCATCCCTAACATGTGAATGCAAACTAAATGTATTTTAATAAGGGTCTACATGAAGTAGATCTCCGAATACACACATTTACAAGTCTTGGGCTGTGTGTGTTTGGGGTGAGGGGAGGGAGGGGACAGGTATTGAACCTTGGACCTCGCACATAGTAAATACTCCTGGAACCACCGACTGATACTCATAACCCCAAACTCCACGTTTAGTCTTGTGTGTGTGGAGTTCATTTCCTGTTTCTGTAGCATCATTATTTAGTCATGGGTCTCCTAGAGGGTTTTTCTGCAGTCAAAATAAATGGTTATTGCTGAAGACATACCTGCCGTGCCTTGTGATATTTTCATGTTCAGATTAATCAGGCATTGTTCTTGGCCCTTTTGGCCACTTCTTGAATAATATAGCTCTTAAAACTACAGAAGCCCAACAGGGTCAGTACAAACTGTTTCTATTCTTTTGCTTTCAGAAACAACTGCCTAACACACCCCTGTGTTGGTCTTCTGAGTATCTGCCAAGCTAAGGATGACACGAGACTCTCCCCTCCCCAGCCTTTGAATGACAGACCTTCATTCATTCCTTAAGCAAACATGGTACTCCAGGATACAGAGTTGAATGAGATGTAGTCCCTACCCTCGGGGGAGAGGAGGTTCTCTCTTGACCTTCTAGAATGTTCCTGAGGAGCTGCCTAGGCATCATCTCATGGGATGATCTCATGGGAACCTAGATAATCTCATTCAATTTACTCTACAAATAGTTGTTGAGCTCCTCACGTTTGCCAAGAACAGTGCTGGGGTACAGGGCCTCAAGGATCTCAGCTGAGCGGAAGACAAATAAATAGGTGTTTCTATTAGGAGAGATAAGGATAAAGGACAGGGAAAACACTGGGCTCAGCTGCCACGTCTTTCTGTGTCATTCATACCGACCTGCCAAGCTCTTATCAGCTACATCAGCACAAAGCACTTCTTTTACATTCGAAGTAAGGCAGGAAGAGCAAAGGCAGTTGTCAACTTGTTCGCCTAAGATGTGAGACCTGCTCTAAACATCCTTGGGACTCAACTTCTAGAGTTACATAGAAAATCAGCAGAGGCAGATGAGTGAATGAGAGAAGAAGGAAATCAAAGAAAGGGTGAGCTGATGTACGGCGGGAACTCTGCTGACCTCTAAGCCTCCTGGCAGTCAACGCCAAGAGCACAGCCCGTGAAGAGATAACGCTAACCAGTCACTGAACACTGTTTCTTTCCTTTTATCCCAGTGACCCACATCCATGGGCCCCACTGGTGTTTGTTTTGACTTCTTTACTCTGCAAACCAGGGCAGCGCTTGCACCGTGGGCTGTTTAACTGGCAAATCTTTTATGGATGAGTTAGCGAGCCCCTGCTACTGAGGCACACAGAACCACCCACAGGATATTGAAAAGCAGACTCCCCTTATCCCAGGTGAGAACCAAACCTATTATACAACCCCAGGATCACTGTGGTCCCGCCTAACAACCCCCATCCCTGTGTATGCAAACCAACTTGTCACTCCCTTTCATATGAAGAAGAGAGATGAAACTGGAGGAGAAGTTATAAATACAGCTATTTTGCAAGAGCCTCCAAAGCAAATCTGATGGAGAAAATAAAAATGTTTTGTGCGCTCTTCTGCACTTCATGTCCTTTTTTTTTTTTTTTTTGCGTTCTCTTGATTTACTTAAGTTGGTTTTGTGAGAGATGTTTGCTCCCTCCCAATCCTCTTGAGCTGATACACTTCCTCCGTCCTTTTTCCTCAGCCATCAACCAACTACAAAAATGGAGACAGCTCCTTACGTAGGTCGAACACTTGATCTCTATCCCCCAAAGAAACAATCTCTTAAATCTAACAATTCACTTTCAAACACACAATGCTGATGTTCTAAAATGAGACTCAAGATCCATTTGCAAGCCCCTCTTATTGCTGTCTTGAAAGCCTCTCTTCCATTCTAACACTTCAAGGATTCATTTCAGCCCCATACTGTGTGATACTACATTGTCAAAGGTAATTAGAATCTGGTCTGGTTGTTTTTCTACTCTTCTTCAATTCATCACTAGCTCGAGGAAACAGCAACTCTACTCATGGTTCCACATGGGTTTCTGTGAAAGACAAAGCAACCAGGAGTAATATTTATAAGCTGCAGAAAGTTCTAGATTCACTTAATGTTTCCTTTTATATAGAACAGTATAAGCCCTGCTCAATTTCTTGAGCTGAGGAACTCAGCAGCTAGGAATCATTTTGTTATAGTCATTCTAATGCATATCTTTGTGGGTTTTTTTTAATGTGTTTTCAGTTGTGGCTGAAGCATGCACACAAGTGCTCTGGTTTCTCTTCATCATTAAGAACACAGGTGAGAGGGTCAAGAAAAAAAGCTAACTAACCCACAAAACGGACAAGCAAGAAAATAGATCTGTATTGCTGTTCAACCTGGCAACTGCACTTGCATGCTCGTGTACTCACATACATGCAAACAGCACACACATGTGTGTGCACATGGGTATATACTTATATATGTATATAAATTTGTGTGTGCTGTATGTAATCCAGGGTCCATTCTTAGCTATACATCCTTTCCTGATTTCTTCTTATTGTTCTTCATTCTTTGCTCCTTCCTGAATCTGGTAACTATGCTTTGATCTGTAATGTTCCAGCCTAAAGTGGTTCTACGAACCTGATTGTGTACCTGGGTATTGTATCATGGAAACACAGGTAAGCCTTCCACAGAAACACACACACACACACACACACACACACACACACACACACACACACACCCATATTGCCTTCCCCAGGTTCCTGTAACTTGAAATCCAAGCTGTTTAAAATATAATTATGTGCCTCAGAGAAGGATCCAGACCCATACCCTCCAGTCTGTCTCCAAAGGTTCATTTGATAAAACATGCCACTGATTAGGTATTTATACTTTGTATGCCAAAGATAAAAGAAAATGAATGATATCATTTGCAAACAATTCCCTATCATTATTGATAGCAATCTGCCAAAGGAAGCTTAGTGGCTGGCTAGGTTTTTCTCTGTATTGTGAATTTGTTTCCTTAGTCTATGATCTCTCCACATACAATCTTATGTATCCATTTCCTACCTTATGTCAGGGAGTCTTCTAGGCTCTAGCACTATAATACACTACACTGATAATATCCAGAGCCTCTGGAATTTACATTCTAGTAAGGACAAGCAGAAAATGAGTGGATATACAAATTATGGGAATGGGTGGGAGGCAGATCTGGGTGGAGGATGCACAGGGAAGAAGGCTTCTTCAGAAAGGGTAGTAAGCATCCCTAAACCATAGCCTTTGACACAGACTTGCAAGAAAGGAAGGGTGAATTAGTTGGGCATCCAAGGTTGACAGTCACAGCCAAGCAGGTAACACACCCAGATGTGTGGCATGACCCTGTTGTTTAGACAACCAAGAAGAGAACTGTGTGTACAGCTTATGAGGCAAGGAGGCAGCAGAGCTCAGAGAATTCAGGGACCTATCACCCAGGGTCTCATCCATGGTTAGAAAGGGGGATGTAGTTTTAATCAAGTTGAGAGCTATGGGAAAGTTTTAAGTAGATCTAAATCAATCCCTACCAACCTAAGACTTAAATGCATGTTCCACAAACGGTCTGTCTGTGAGCTACATCTCCAGTTCTATTCTCATTGTGAAATGTGTTCTTCTATTTATATAAGTAGCCTAGGCTGGCCTTGAACTTGTCATCTTCCTATGGTTTCAGAAGAAGAGTGGGCATGTTTTCATCACCGCAGGGCCCAGCTTAATTTAGGAGGTTTAAAAAGTATCATTTAAACTGCTTAGTGAGGAGCTCATTGGAGAGCCAAGGTGAAAGGGCAGAGAGTGGGCAGACACCTACTCCCACAGCCCAGTAAAAAAATGATATCATTGGGAATGCATCAGGCCATGCAGACTGGTTCACTCCCCAGCCCTACCCACATGGAACCTTACATTACCCCAAAGCACGAACAAAAGCTACATTAATCATGGAGTGCCTCACTCTCGACTTCTGTGTGAGGGCTGAGGATAAGGCACTGTCACAAACACTACAGCAAACTCATTGACAACAGCGTTTGGCTTTTTTCTCTCTCCTCAGCACCGGTTTGATACATGGCCCTCCTCTCCTCTTTCTACTCCTCTCCCTCCTCCTTCTCTTGCTCCTTCTTTCTCTTCTTCTTAGATTTCCACTGCCCCACACTTTAGACTGTTCTTTTCTCTACTATGCAAAGATATACATCTTGGCCATAATTCCTACAACCCCAAACACAATCAAACCCCTTATAGTGCTTGGAAAATAAAACAGTCTTCCATTGACAAAATCTACTCCTGCCTTTGGAACAATGTAGAAACCACTCTTTGTTCCGTTAGGGTCTGTTTGCCTTTCTCCTCACACTTCCAACAGTTCATCCAAACAAAAAAATTTTTACCACAAATAATCCTATTGTTGAAAATATATAAATAGTAATAACCAATAAGAATGAATAAAGATAATGTGGGATTAGAAGAAGGATTTCTAGGGACTGAGAAAGGCATAGAGGAAAGAGCAGGATGAGAAGCAGTAATGAGGAGGTGGAACAAACATGAATTGACGTGTTCTATGTGTATATGGGCTATCGCAAAAAAACCCACTATGGCTTAGAATTAACATTGATAATTCTCACCATGTATAAACATCTTCACCTACCACATGCCAAATGCCCACCATTTGCTATTAAGTGAAATAAGAACAAGAACAACAAAAAAGCACTCTGTTGCAAACCACTGCTTGTTTTATGAAGAACTAGAAGAATTTGAGGGGTCTCAACTACAAAGAAATGAATGCGAAGGAGCTAGAGCCGGAATGTGAGTTACTCTTGGGCCCTCTCCTTCTCCCTCTCTGACCCCTTCTTCCTATGTATGGATAAAGATTAGCCAACTTCCTGTACTTGCTACTATACTGTCTTCCCAGCCATTATGGAATCTGTCTTTGAAACTATAAGCCAGAATAAACTCTTCTATAAAATGCTTTAGGCCATGGTATTTAATCGTAGCAACAGACAAGTAAATGATGCACCCTTCAACTGTGGTAAATTATTGCAGGCATTGAAATATCACTACTAAGTAGGCCTGGTGGGACCTATCTGTGATCTCAGCGCTGTGGAGGAAGAGGCAGGAGATTAAGTGTCCAAGGCCAGATTGGGCCATATGAGATGCTATCTGAAGGGAGTGGAGGGCTATCACACTATAACTTGTGAGTGTGTACAATTATTATATGACTAATGAAAAGGCAGATGATAAAAAAAAATAACCCCAAGCATGTAATAAAAAGGGAGGTGTAGGTAATAGGTAACGTGCTTGCTGAGTACACATGAGGATCTGAGTTCAGATCCCTAATACCTGTGTGAAAATTCAGGCATACATCTGTAATCTCACAACTGGGGAGGCAGAGATTGGAGGGTCCTGGGACTTTCTTTGCTGGTCAGCTCAGCTAGTTCCATCCATAAACTCCAGGATCAGGGAGAGACTTTGCCTCAAAAACACTAAGGTGGAAAGCAGTAAAAGAAGAGAGCTAGCATTAATCTCTGGCCTTGTACACACACACACACACACACACACACACACACACACACACACACACACACACACACACACACACACACACTTCCACTCACTGAAGTTTTCTACACCGATATTTCATTTTCCTTTCAGTACTTCCCCCCCGTGCTTCTGGTGTCCTCCAATGTAGCCACATTTTCTCAAAAGGCCATCTCGCTAATGTAACACTCGTCCTTAACCTAGACTCTGCTACCTAACAAATACTGATGGAATCAGCAAAATGGGCAGAAATCTTTATCAATGTAGCTGGTAACAAAGTATGTCACATAGATCTGGGCTTGGCACCATAGGCGAGGAACTAGGGGCTCTGGTTCCAGAACAGAATGCACAAGTTTAAGTCTCAATAGCTCTTGGCTGACACAATAATAAACCACACAATTTCGGTAGGTAGCACACAGCCTGCTGAGTGTCTGTGCAGTATTCTCAGTGCAGAAGTATCAGGGTTTCATAGATCATGGAAACCTCTCTGGGATGCAAATCAGTTTCTCTGACCTCTTCTCAACGTCTGGGACACACTACTCCTGGTAAGAGGCACTTTCCCTAGGGATCTTCTGATCACACTGAGAAGAAAAATGAATGAATGACTTCATTCAGTAGTTTCCACCAGCCTAGGGCATCTGGTTATAGGGCATCATAGGGAAGTAACTGCTTTGGATTGCCACATAATGCTCTCCCACTATCTCCCCAGCTATGTCTCTTTGGGACTGGTGTTGGATTGGAGATGAGGAAACCACCAATGGTAACATGGGGTTATAGAAAGGTACCTGGAAATGCCTACCAGGTCTCTGACCTCTAACCTGATCTCTATGTAATACCAAGCACTAGAATTTAGTTTGTTAATGTAAATATGTATATAAAAATAAGATTAAAATAAAAAGACTCTTAGGAGGCCATCCCTAATTACTAGATTAGGTATAGTATGAGCTGGATGAAGGTTAACACAGGGTCAAATATGTCTTCCTATTCTCCAGAACAATCTTGTAAACAGCCTGTTTTGTGCTAAGGAGCATAGCTAGCTTTTAGAGACCTAATAAATTATCAGCCATGAAGTGTTTCTTCTAGGCTGACTCTGTCGTGCCAACTTTATAGAAATGATGCTTTTTAATGGTCTTCTGGATAGGCAGGGTATGAAATCCCATCCTGTACTTTTGTCTTAACATCCTGGTGCCTAGAAACATTTCCTATGGGAAGTTTTTAATATTCTCTCCTAGGTCTCAGTAGCTACAATACATTTCAAGTTGTCATCTTGTCACCTGGTTCCTGTTGTGTCCTGTTGTTTTGTTTCAAGCCACTTCAAAAAGAAAAATACTTGTAATTCCAACAGAAAAACCCTAATGAGATGCTTGGATTCTGAAACAAAGATTTAATGAGGAAGCTCTTGCTTGAGCACCCTCAGGATGTTGACAAGGTCCCACCACGCCTGTGAGTCTCCCACTGCGAGCTGGCAAGGCTCCTACCACCCAGAAAGTGATAGACAAACTCACTGGAGATGTCTTGCCCCCAGGGGGAATACAAACAGAGGAGGCAGTAGTCAGAGGCTCCTCCAGAGTGGTGAAGTGATGAGATTACCTTCTCGCTTGTGGGGGAGGACACCCACTCCCTCTTTGTCCTCTCTGTGTCCTTCACAGGGACAAGCCAAAGAGAGAGGTGAAGTCCCCATTAACCGTCCGAAGCACTCAGCTCATATCTGCTAATATTAGGCTCTTGGCAATTGCATAGTAATAGCTCAGAAGAGAAACGCCCACAGTTCCTTGAGCTCAAGAGCAAAGAATATCACTTTGGGGAAAAGAGAATTTTTAATAGGAGACTGGTCAGGCTGAGTTTCATTTTCTGTTAAAGACATTCCTAAATCTAGAGGTTACAAATAAACAAAAGTAAAAGGGAAACTAGTCACCCATGGTCCATGACAGTAGATAGATTATGATGTTCAAAGATATGGCTTTTTGACACAGGAATTGAACTTTCTATATTTAGAATCACGCACGCCACCCCCACGCCTCGGGGGAAAGGTCTTTCTGCTGAAGAAAAGTCCTATAGTGTGGAGATGCAGCCCAGTGACTCCTTGCTTAGTTTGAACCATGCCATTCTTATGAGTCATAGCTAGGCCATGCCTCAGCCTTCAGCGCCACTGAGAAGAGTTGCTGTGCACCTTATTCCTTCCTTCGGACACAGTCTGACTCCACCAGAGATTGAGTTTCCTCTTTTGACCTCCATGGTCACCAACGGAACCCTACTCACAGCAGAGAGAACCGGGTGGAGTTGAAGTCCAGCATGCATTGGATGGAAACACCTTCCCCAGTGCTGAACTGTTTTCCAAAATTTTTCAAACTGTGGTGGTAATGAAGGATACTATTAAACCTCCCTAGTCTGAGGGTGGGTTGGCAACATGTGAAGAAATAAAGGGGAAAGTAAGCTAGAAGAACTCAGAGGGTAAGTGTCTGTGAAGTGCTCAGCCACAAAAATGAGACACCTATATCATACTATATCAGCCAGCCCCTCTCCAGCCCAGGATCAGGGACCATCTCAAAAGAGGCTGTGGAAAAATCTCTGCCAGTCAGGGGTCAAGAAGGACCAGATTGAAACAGTGTCACTGGATAGGACAGGACTACTGCACTCGAGAACTCACAGCAACTCTGGTTGCCTGCATCAGACCCGAACAAGATCAAGCTAGTCAGCATTCCAGAACAGAAAGGAGAAGGGCAGGGTGTGTGAGCCTTTTCCTCAGCTGAGGCGCTGCTATCAACTAAATGCTTCGAGTGGAGAGAGGGTTTCCTTTAAGGCTGTGATCCTTGGAAGGTTGGACATGCTTTAGTGGATGCCTTACACCCATGAGTATTTGGACAGTATAAACCATAATCAGGGGTTATTTAAAAAACAAAAAAAAAAGGAGACCTGAAGTCGGGCTGGGAGGGATAAACTTGGAAGTAGGATCTCCAAGGAGCTAGGAATGGGAATAAAAGATGAATATGATCACATTCCATTGTTTAGATGTATGAGATTCTCCAAGAATTAATAAAAATATAATACTTTTTAAATTAAAAATAACCTAAAGGATTATTTAAGTTATTAAAAATGATCTAGGAAGATTTGAGTTGAGGGAAACAGTTTTGATTCATTCGTACAGCTTTTATTGTATACTAGCCTGAAAGACTTTGTGAGAAAAAGAAGGAGAATTGGGGAGGGGAATCTTCTCATTGAAGGGTTCGTGAAAAAGACCTCTGAATGCAAACAAATCAATAAACTTCACATGAACCCTTGTGTTAAATACTTCGAGTGACAATAAAAGCCACAAATCCCCATCAGCCAATAGCTCCGGCTTCTGCTGTGGAAGGTGGTGCAAGCCTTACATCCTGTAAAAGAACTGCTTCTGGAAACTGCCCACATCTGAGAGTTGTTAAAGTGAAAATTCTGAATTCCCATAAATGACTGATATTTATTACTCAAGAGGAGGGGAGGCTTGGTCTCCCTCCCCTTTTCCTTTCCATCTTGAAAACAGTATTTGTTCTTGGAGCTGTGCTTTCAGAAGGGCCACAGTAAGAATGTCCATCTACATGTTTGGACAGGAGAGACACAAATTTCTGTTTACCATGGGCAAGTATATTTGTTCTTGAAAGACCAAATATATTTCTTGAGTCCCAAATGGTGCCTTCTAATAAGGACCTTTGGAACTAGTGTAGAAATGAATGGCTGTTTACTCATGAGAATTGAGGAAATACATGTATCAACTTCAGAAAGCAGATGACTCCTGGGACACAAATTTCCAATGTACCTTTAACAAGTCTATGAATGCCCAGGGAAAGACTTAGGAGAGGCCTATCAGATAGCAGGTGGCAATATGGACTCCTTCAGTACATTATGGAGGAAATACATTGGGAGCACTTCAGGAAGAGGGGAAAAGCATTGCTAAGCCTAGTCTCACATACTCCCAAGCTGAACTTTCAAACTGAGCTCCAGAACACATCTCCTTGGACTTACCAAAAGATGTTTCCTTGAAACTTTGTGTGTTGACTTCCCAAAATTAGAAACTAGGACCATGTATAATCCCTTTTCACAAAACAGCATAATGTTCCTAATATTCACCAGAACCAACCATAATCTTCTGAATTAACTACCTTATTTTAATTTTTATTTATTATTTTCATTTATTACTTTTTAAATTTAATGACTACCATATTTTATGTGATCACTTGCATTTTGATTTATGTATGTGTATCATGTGTGTGCAAGTGACCAGAGCATCAGTTCTCCTAGAACTGGATTTAGGAGGTTCTGAGCCACCAAGTTGGGGTGCTGGGAGCTGAAATTGGTCCTCTGGAAGAGGGGACAAGCTCTCTTAACCAATGAACCATCTCTCCCACTCTCCAACCCTGATGTTTGATTAACTAGTGGTACCATTGGCCTCTCTTATGATACGAAGCCATCAATAAAGTTGGCATAAAACCTCAGAGAGCATTTTCAAGATTGAATCTATGCTTTTCCAGATTGAAATCCCAATTAGGCAAAACCAAGTACATTTGTCTTTGTTTTTAACTAGGTTTTATTCACAGTCAGCAGCCTGCTTATTCATTCATGTTCTCTTTCAATAAGTCTTTATTCGTGATCTCACTCTAACAAACCATTGACAATAACAAAGTAATGCGTGAGATCAGCGCACTGCCTTCTCAGACCAAGAAAATAATATGCATGATCTTCTTTTCCTTTCCATAGTTGTTTAGTGGCATCAGAAATTTTGGGTAGAAAGGTAATAGCTAAGTCTTCAATGTAGATATTTGTTTCTCTTCCTTTAGAACAGAGTAATAGATTGTCCATAATTTCCCACCAGACAACTCCTGATGAAGGTTGTCCTACTTTACAGTAGGGTGCTTATTATTATCTCTAATCTCTGTGCTGTAGATATCAATCACATCAATCTCTAAAGCTCAAAGCCACCCCCAGATATTATTAATTATCCTCTAGAAGACAAAAATCATCCCCAACAAGAAACTGCTGTCTTCTGGCCTTCGCATGGGTAAAGGAACAGCCCCATTATACTCCTTGGCTAAGCAGCAAGGCCTACTAAGTCAGGATCCAGACACACGGGGCTTTCACCATGAGCAAGGTGAAACTGCTCATCTTCATGCACAGGGCAAAGGTGGGCAGAAAGACCTCACAAAGTGCAGAAAGCTGAAGTAGTGGCCAGAGAAAGGTATTTACTATAAAGAGTACTAATACTAATGCCCTGAGGTTTAGAAAACCAGTCTTGAAAGCACAATAAGATCTCTAGAGGCTGGCTGATGCTCCAGTCAAAAGCCCTGCTGAATGAAAATTTCTATTCTTGCCTTGAGGATTGAAACCGATGGAGAAGATAATCAAAGGATACAAGTTACCTAACCAGAAGCAGAGACATGGAGGACAGTCTCCCACCATCCAGGTCTTACCTCAAATACCAGAAATAACCTCCACATGGAAAAGTAATACACAATGGCATCTCATGAGATGGCAGAGAAGGAAGACCAAACAGGAAGTGGAAGGAACCCAGGCCTATAGCAGAATGTACACCAAGGCTTAGGCAGAGCTCAGAGCAAGCTCGCCCTAAGTGGTCAGAGCTCAAAGAGATGTTGTCCTAGGGACATAGGATCCCTCACGAGTGTGAGGAAAAGAAAATCAAAAGAAACTGTCCTACTCCAGGAACTGTGTGTGAACTATGAAGCACTGTTGTCTGCCTCTGAGGGAGCCACCATAGACAAGGTTCTAACAATAGAAAAATAAGGACACTTGAAATCCTTCCATGTGCCTGGCTCTAAGGCAACCACCAGGAATCAGATGAGGACCTGAGAGGAGGAATGGGGATACAGACAGCAATCTCTCCTGAAGCACTGAGACACAGGAGCTCCTGAGTCTGTGAACTTAGCAGGGGACTTAGCAATGCCCTGGTACTGATAATTCCAGCATGGAGTATTTTGATATGGTTAAATGAACACCTCAACTGCAAACTTTGCTGGCGAAATCCTTCTGCAGATGGTTTGATAGAAAATGAGAAATACCCTTTTTTGTGTGCATACATAATACTTGTCTCAATTTCTTTCTCTTATTCTTTTCTTTATTTGCACTGTGCCTCAAATTAATGCCAGACTAACAAATACACAAAAAACAACCAACTTTGAAGTCAATGTAAACAAGACTCCAAAATGGCCCAAATGCTGAAATCTTCCAAAACGGCCTTTAATCCTCCTCCTCCTCCTTTCTCTTCCATGGCTTATTGGTAAATTGGCTCAGAAATACACAAAGTTCAAGCTGTGAGAAGGTCTAGATATGTTAAGATTGATGTAACATATGAAAATAAGTCAGTACCATTTGCATATTAAGGAAAGCAGGAAAAGGTCATCACAGCAGATCAGAAATCTTGATGAAATTCAACTATCTGTAAATTAAAAACGAGAAGAAAAAACAAAGCTTTCTCAAAGTGTACATCATCTCTCAAATTAATAACATTGACTCCTTTTCCTCCATCACTAGGGGTAAAAAAAGAGTAGCATCCACTTTTTACAGTTTTGTTGCTACTTCCTAAGGGTAAGTTTGCTGTCATTATGAATTGTCGTGTAAATATCTGTGCTTTCTCGTGGTCTTTCAGTTGAGAGTCATCTAGAGACCTCCATGCACGTGTGCTAATTCTTCTTCAACTAACGCCTCAAAGGCATCTGTACAAATAATTCCAGAAAAGTCTGGATATCTAGTGAAAAATGATTTCTTACTTCATACTATTAACAAAAATTAATCTGACACTGAGTATAGACCTGAATATAAAGGCCAAAAGCCTACAGTTTATGGAGCACACTTAGCAGTAAGTTACAACCTCTGGGAAGGTGATCAATGTTTAAATATATTTCTGTCTACTCGTTGGAAATCCACACGTGCATCCACTGTGTCTTGATCATCCCCCTCTTTGCCTTTGTTTACTCACCATGCCCAGAATCCTTCCTAATATATCTCCCTTCCGATTTCAGATCCCACTTTTACAAAATATCATTTAGTATCTACTTAGTTAAAGTAGATAGCACAGTCCTTTTATCACGGTCCACATGCAACTGAGTATGGGAAGGTAATAGTTTTTAACATGGGACATAACTGTACTGATGATGAAAAAAATTGACAAGTTAGGCTCAATAAAAATTAATCATGCCAGGAACCCAAGAAGTTCCCAGAACCCAACAGGGAGGACTTTAGCCAAAATTCCCAACAAAGGGGAGATAGAACCTGTAGCAACCATATCCAGTGGATAGGCACAGCCCCCAGGGGAGGATGGGGCCACCCACCCACCTCAGAAATATTAATCCAGAATTCCTCCTGTCAAAAGGAAATGCGGGGACAAAGAGTGGAGCAGAAACTAAAAGAAAGGCCATCCAGAGACTGCCCCACCTAGGGATCCATCCCATCTGCAGACACCAAACTCAGATATTATTGCTGATGCCAAGAAGTGCTTACTGACAGGAGCCTGGTATAGCTGTCCTTGAGAGGCTCTGCCAGAGCTGGACCAATACAGACACAGATGTACACAGCCAAACACTGGACTGAGTGCAGGGACCCCAATGGGGAAGTTAGGGCAAGGACTGTAAGAGCTAAAGGGGATTGCAGCCCTGTAGGAAGAACAACAATATCAACCAACCAGACCCCCTAAAGCTCCCAGGGACTAAACCACCAACCAAAGAGTACACAGGGGGTACCCATGGCTCCAGCTGGATATGAAGCAGAGGATTGCCTTATCTGGCATCACTAGGAGGAGAATCTCTTGGTCCTGTGGTGGTTTAATGACCCAGTATAGAAAGAATGCTAGGCCACTGAGGCAGGAATGAGCGGGGGAGGGTCGAGAGGGGGAGGTACCATCATAGAGCCAGGGGGAGGGAGGAGGGAATAGGGGACTTGTGGAGGGGAAACTGGGAGGGGGGATAACATTTAAAATGTAAATAAATAAAATAACCAATAAAAGGTAATCATTTGGTCTACCAAAATTTGCCATTAAAAATGAATTGTCAGACCTGAATAAGAGAAACTTGTATTCAATACTTAGGTCTTATGAAAGACCATACACTCAAGTAGCAAAAGGTCTAAAAAGTCAACAATAAAAAAAAATTTCAATTTATAAAAAGTAAGCCAGAGATTTGAACACATTCACAGCACAGAATGAAAAAATGGCTTAAAAGTACCTGAAAGGTCCTGAACGTCATCAGGGACGTGTCAATGGGTGTCACAGTAAGATGTCATTGCACACCAATCATGATAGCTAAATTAAATAGCAAGGGGTAACAGCAAATGTAGCGAATGTCAGCGTAAGTAAAATGAATGTCGGCAAAGTCGAACCGGAAACAACTGCAAGCTCCACACATTGCTGGTAGAATTTAAAATGGTGCAATCAGTGTAGAAAAATTAGAGGCTTATGTAAAATTAACCACAAATCTACTTAAAACACCCTCTTTCTCTTCCTATATATTTACTCAGAGAAAGAGAGAGAGACGGAGACAGAGATGAGTTCACAGAAGTTCAGTTCTTTAATGAAATTGATTTTGTGTTCACCTGTGCACACATGCATGCATGTGCGCGCATGCACCCGAGCATGTGTGTGTGTGTGTGCATGCATGTGTGTGTATGTACATATGCACATGCCACACTATATGTGGAGATTAGAAGACAATTTTTAAGAGTCAATTCTCAGGGTTGGGGATTTAGCTCAGTGGTAGAGCGCTTGCCTAGCAAGCGCAAGACCCTGGGTTCAGTCCCCAGCTCCGAAAAAAAAAAAAAAAGAAAGAAAGAAAGAAAAAAGAGAAAAAGAGTCAATTCTCTTTACTATGTAAGTTTGGAGGGTTGAATTCAGGTCATAAAACCCTAGGGGCAAGTCCCTTTACCCGCTGTGTCATCTTGGTAGCCCCCTAGAAGTTTTGGTCACAGCTCCAGACTGTAGAAAGAAAGAAAGAAAGAAAGAAAGAAAGAAAGAAAGAAAGAAAGAAAGAAAGAAAGAAAGAAAGAAAGAAGGAAGGAAGGAAGGAAGGAAGGAAGGAAGGAAGGAAGGAAGGAAGGAAGGGGGAAAAGGATATATTTATAAAAGAGAATAAAGACATATGTGTTTATTTTCCCCTGCTGTGACCAAGTATTTGCAGATAAGTTAGAGGAGGAAAGATTTATTTAGACTCATGTTTCAGAGACTTCGGTCCATGACTGGCCCTCAACAATGCTTCCACACCTATAATCAATCACACATGTATAGGATTCTCTTAGATGATACAGAAGGTTTACATATTGATTTAAATGTCAAACACACATACACACATGTATTTTACACACACGTTGCATATATAATATATTTGTAATTGCCATATATATGCATATAATTTTCAGATTTCATCAAACTAGAGGGATTTAGATATCTTATATATAAATTATTTTACTATTTAAATGTTACCTTATTAAACTATTTTTAATGATCTGTAATTCATGAAAAGATTTTTTAAAAAATTTTCCAGTGGAAGAATGGAAGGTGGTACGATTTTGACAAAGGTCAGTTGGAGCCTTGCTATCTGACCAAAGGATGGCCCTTATCTACTTCCTGTGCACTGCAGCGCAAGCCTTTAGTGCCATTAGGAAAGATGACGCATCCACTCTTCAGGTCCTGGATGAGAGTCCCTGGACTGCTGGAGCTGAAGAACCAGTGGGATTCATCAACTGAAGCACGAGTTCTGCTTGTTTGTAAAGTCACACACAGGCCAACAGCTGCTGCTTACTTGGGTCCTGGTTCCTGTCAGGCTACATGCTTTCTCTGGGAGATTCCCCTGTCCACAGTTCCAAGAGTGATGTTCCACCAGCTGTTTGAGGCCATGAGCAATCACAAAGAATTGTTTATACATAGGCCACTGATACTTTCTCTTCCTGGCTAGTTTTGTTCGAGGGCATGAGCAAGCAGAGATCACTTGTAGTGAAACCCAAGCATTAGTAAGCGATGAGTTGACACACCAGTGTGGAGTGGGTGGGGCGAGGAGTGGGGACAGCATTTCCCTCCTCTCATCAAGCAGAGTTACAATGTTCCATATTCTTTGATGTCTCCTTTCCCATAGAGGAAGTCCTTGGTACAAGTGAGGGAGGTAAGTTAGCTCGTGGGAAAAAAAAATGTCTCTTGGGTTGTGAGTGGTAAGTTGGCTCAGGCCCAAGAAATGTCCTCAAGGTATGTGCTGTGAGAGATGAAGTCACTTGGCTCATTTTACCAGCTTCGGGATGGCGTCAAGACTTGACCAAGTCAGGCAACTGTATGAGGAAACAAATCTAAGGCAAGACTCTGTGGTGCTAGAGAGAGCTTCCTGCTTGTACCACAGTAGGAGGCTGGTTCAAGAAAAAGGCTGGTGAGACCTTTCTACCTGAGGAGAAAAGCAAGGGGCCATGTGTAGTGAAGTGAACTCAGACTGAACATGAATTTCCAAGGCCTCAGCCTGACCAAGACACACAGTTCCCTGAGGCATACTAAAGTCCTGGCAGACCGTCAAATTATTATTCTTCAGTATTTATTTAGTTAAAAAAAATAACAGCTGTGTGTGTGTGTGTGTGTGTGTGTGTGTGTGTGTGTGTGTGTAGAGGTGACCTTTCTTGAAGCCTAACACATGATGTACAGAAAAGAACATATAGCTGAAAAGAGCCCATAAAATTAGTACATCCATGTTCCCTGCACCTACACCAGGCAGAAGATCAGAATTCCCTTGGCTGTCTTCCATTTGATTAGTTTCTACTGCTGAATCTGTTTTTTTTTTGTTTGTTTGTTTGTTTTTTGTTTGTTTGTTTTGTTTTTGTTTTGTTTTTTGTTTTATTTTTGTTTTTTGTTTTGTTTTGTTTTTCTGAGACAGAGTTTTTCTGTGTAGCCCTTGTTGTCTTGTAGCCTACTCTGTAGACTAGGCTGGCCTCAAACTCACAGTTCCGTCTGCTTCTGCCTCTTGAGTCCTAGGACTAAAGGTGTGAGCCACCGCTCAGCTCCTCTGTTTATTTTTGATTCACTCAGTACCAAAGCTCTTCATGTTCACAGGTTACTAAATAAGCTTTTAAGCCACTAAGAGCTGCCTCACACACGGCTGGTTTCGTTTCTCTGTAGCCAGAGAGGAATCCTTACTCAAATTTTTAATTTGAAGACAGTAGCAAGTACGGACTATAAACCATTGTCCCCTAGGTACAGCAGTGTGTCGCCATTTATCTGATTTCAGATTGCCAAGCTGCTTGCTCCTGCTGTGAGGGACCACCGTCAAGTGGCTGGACATAGAGGGTGGCAGACTCGCATTGTCCCTAATAACACACCGAAGTCTCCCCTCCTTGCGTATGGGAGAGAGAATCACAGACTTCTCGGGGAAGCCTGAGGTTGTGGGCACTGCAGAGACCTATAATTTAGTGTCATCTCCACTAGGCATGGAACTGCACACTGCGTCCATAAGGTTTGTGCTCTGAAGTTCAAGAGCAAAGCCGGCCTGTGTGGTTTCTTCCATTTGTCACAACTTAATCTCCACATCTGCCCTTTGTCCCTTTCAGTTTCTCTTTGACATATACCGATTGCTGACATCATTATTATACTTCAGGACCATTTCGAAGTAACATGAGCATCTTTTAAACACAAGCGTTAGTATGGCAGCATAACCAAGATCACTACTACTCGACCTGAAGGAAGTGTTATTCAATGAGGCTACTTTGAATAGAGCTGAATGGAGATTTTATTATATTCAGAATGGCAAGCAATGTAACACTTAGGAAGGGTCTGTGTCTGTGATTTTTCTGCTTAGCGCTTTCAGACTGTGGTTGCCCAAGGCTAAATGAATCCATGGAAAGAGAAGAACAGAGATGGTGGGATGTTACTGTGTCTGTGTCAAGAGTAAAGAACAGACGTTGCTAGGAAGGGGTGCTTTTAATTCTATTCAAGAGCATTGTGTACTTTAACAGATGTAGAACAAACCTCCTCTTTGCTAGTAATAAGAAGAATTATGGTGGCTAAGTTAACAGGCCCTTTCCTCTGGTTCCTAACAGGGAGCATGTTAGTATCATTTATTTCTGACTGGTAACCCAGAAAGATGTCCAGTCTATTATTAGATATGTGTGTCACAAAAGTCTTTTTCATCCTGTGGCTTGACAAACCTTGTTGTCCTCTATCTGAAGCCTCTCAAGGCTCTCAGTTCATATTTGTAGATGAGTCTAATGTCAAGGACAGGAGAGATTCCAAGCATTCCCCTTTCAACATGGCGTAGGGATTGTCAGTTCAGTTAACAGACGTATTTAAAGCGTGCATTCCAGCTGCTGAGGACACAGAGAACTAGAATCCAGTCTATCTTGTAAAAGAGTGCACTGTCAAGCAAGATACAGACAAGTAAGCAAATACTGGGGTGGAAACACAAGGCCCTTGGCTTTGAGGAGCGCAAGGAGGGCCTCCCTTGCATGAAAGAAAACTTTTGAAAAGAAACTTGCTCCAGAAATAAGATTTCACCAGCAGACTCATGAAAAACAAAACAATAAGAACAAAAGCCCTACAGAAGTAGCATTTTAAAAAAAAAAAAAACACAGAATAAATTTACAGCAAAGTTGCGAAATGGCTGGCATTAGTGTATTTTCAATTATAACAAAACACCCATGTCTGTGCCATGTGAACGTTTGCTGAAGAAGAGTAGGCCTGGGATTCATCACTGCTGGATCTTAATTTCTGCGACTTGGGACTGGAACTCTTCAGTTTGGCAATCTTTCTAGGTGATCCCGTTATACTTGAAACTTTAGGAATGGTGCTCCACGGTCATAATACAAATAGGAGGTACGGACAGAAGATGAACGGAAAACCAGGAGTGAGGTAGTGGCACTCGGGGAAGGGTTTCTAGGATGTGCAGGAGCCTGAATCTGGAGTTTATATGGAATATTAATCTTCACCATCATACCATGTGGTAGACATTACCGTCTATGTGTTATGGATGAATAGACAAAGACCCACAAAGCCAACTAGCTTACAAATGACACCATGGTGACAGATCTATGATTGAATCCAGGTGTGTTGGAACACGACACAGCAGCCACTATTTTAGCCACCTTGTCCAGCATCCCTGTATTAGCTGTTCTGGGTTTGTTTGTTTGTTTGTTTGTTTTGATTATGAGCATGAGCTCTGTCCTGAGTGCTGACACTTGGTTTGCTTGGCTCTCGTTCTCCACAGGGGAACTGAGCCTTTTGTGTTCCTTACTAGAGGCGTGGGGGTCAGCAATGCCATGTGAACTCCAGTCCTGGGACTTCAGTCCAGCAGTCCTAGGACAGAGATTTGACTCTGGCTCCTTGTGATCACCTAGCTTCTGGCCATACCCTCCTTTGGTTCCATGGTCTTGCTAGTTGACAGGCTTTGTAAACAGCTGATAGTCTCAGTTAGGTGAATTTTCAGAGAACCTGGACTATGGCCCTTCTCTTTAATATGTTTTGAGGACAAACCAGTTAATCAGTCTTACTGCATTTGGATACATGTGGACTGCGTAAAACCATTGTGAACGTCAGAAGCCATTTCTCTTGCTCAGTCTGTCTTCATCCATATTCTAGAAATAAAAAGTATTGCTGGTGTGATCGTACATGGACGTTAATGTCTGGATGGGAGAATTTTGTTTTTCTGGGTTTACACTAGACAGATGACCAAAATTTTAGAATCGAAACTATGAACTGTGAGTTTTCTTTGTAAATGCTTGCATGTGTTTTGATGGAAAGAAAATTTAGAAAGCCAGTTGTCTCTTCTTGTGTGGTATTTTTCTAATCTCTTCATGGTATGAATGAACCAAATTACAATTGTTCCAATGCCAAATAGGCATTTATAGACATTGACTAACCTGTAATTTGTCAGAAATTCAGAATTCTTTACCTTTAATATTGTGGGAGGAATATTTGTTGTTGTTGTTGTTGTTGTTGTTGTTGTTGTTGTTGTTTGAGGAAAGATAGTTCAGGCTGACTAGAATCTTGCCATCCTCCTGCCTCAACCTAGGATTACAATCATGTACCCTTGTGTCCCACTATCAGACATAGAAAATAATTCAGAAACAATTTCAGCCTTCGAATTTGCATACTTCAGGTACAATTTTTCTAACTGGACTACTTTAATCTTTTTAGTTTAAGAAAAGTTCTCAAATCTTTTCTGACTCATCAGGATTAAATATAGTAGAAGTATAAACTTTGATTGTATATAGGCATAGGCTTCTTAAATATATTCTGGTTCACACAATGAATAAGCTACCATCATTTTTGTTAACTGTTCAAATTGATGAAAACTATACATTGTGCTTAACTAATTTGAGTTCTACTGACAGTGTACCATCAGGAGTAATTATGGTTTGCTGTGTATCAGCTTGAAGGCAGTTCACAAGATCTTTAAGAAAATTCAACCTTGGGCCAGTAGTTACGTCAGTGCTAGCTTGCTCTCCAGATACACAGAAGTAATTATTAATATGTGTCTACAACTTTAAGGAAATATGCTATGGAGGAACTACATGGGCAGAGAATATTGTAGCAACTTCCCAGTGGCAACTTTTATTATTGTTGTTAATCTGGTTGGTTTTTTTTTCAGATTTACTTGTGAGATTTTTCAAGGAAGAGTTTCAGAAAACTAGCTCTGTGTTAAATACATAGCATCCCTTATCCATGAGCAGTTGGTTTTTTTTTCCTAATGGAAGTCAGAGAAAAGCGGTTTCTTTGACTTTTGTGCAATCTGCCAGGATGAGAAATGCGTGGTCCTTTTCCAGAAGAGCATGCTGCAGTGGGTAGGAAGTTTATTGTGCCTTCATTCACCGGCGCTGATGTACTCAATGCCACCACTGCCCAAGGTGCCTAAGTATTCATTCCAATGCTAGGTCTGCCTTTCCTCTGCAAACAACACTATATAGCGATCTCGCTTAGCTGTGGGGAACATTGCCAGAGTCCTGGATGATGCCTGTAGTCAAGCATTACCAAGACCCTCGATTTAATGCCTTTTCTATCTCAGTCAGTGTTTCTCAAGTTCAGTGATCATAAATTTTGCACTCCGAAATATAATAGCAAACTGAGCACAGGTGTCTTTCTCTTCCCCCACAGTCTCATCAGCATAGCATTCATTATGTACACCACAAGTATCAGAGACCAGAAGACAGGGCCAAAGTCCTTGGAAGTGGAGTTACAGGTATGAACTGCCATGTGGGTGCTTGGAACCAAATCGAGATCCTTTGCAAGAGCAGTAAGCTCTCTTATGCACCAAGCCATCCCTCCAAGTCTCCGAGAGTAATGCTTGTTTTGTTTCCTCAATTGAAAGTATCAGTTCTTCCTTGAAAATAGAAGATTGCTATGTCTGGGACTGCTTTATAGATTTTGCTTTATGGTCTTGTTTTGTGTACCACGGGAACAACCGGCTTTTCTTGTTGGCTCCATTATACTTACATTGAGCCGTCAACTTACTCTCACTAGTAATAAATTAACCATGGCTGGGCCACACCTTTCCCTACCCCGATTGTTTTCATTTTTCTCTGATGCATCTGAGGGAGGTGTTGGGAATCAGCTGCTGGGTAAGACCTCTTGATCTTCAAGATAGAAAAGTTACTTCATAGCCCTGGCCAAAAGGACTAGGCAGACACTCTGGGTTCAGGCTTCAGGTGATGGTGTCAGTTAGAAGCTGAGACCATACAATAGGCCAAGTCAATGTGTTCAGACTTCTGGCTGAGGAGCAGATGAGTGCGCAGGGCTGCTAACTCATGACTGAGTGGAAGAAGAATTCATTACTTAGGAAGAAATAGCTGACACAGTGTTGTGGGGTTTGTTTGGAACACGGTCATTCTAATATCCTGTGTTCCAGATCTTAAGCTACTATAAATCCCAGCAATTTAATAACTGAAATGAGGTATTCATAAGTGATATATTCCTTTCTCTGCCTGGGACTCCTCTGGATTTGGGGGAAGTCTTGAGAATTTTGTTTTTAATTTTCATAGCAATATAATTCTTTGTGTAAGTTCGGTAAGGATCTGTCTTTCTTGTTGCTGTGACTTAATTGGACATTGTGGTTTTATAACTAGTAACTAAGGACATTGTCTGTGATGTTACACTTGAGAGTGTTTAGTTACTCAGATAGAACCGGAAACTTTTACAGAAGTCAGATTTGCTTTAGGGAGATGAAACTTCAAGGCACTCACTGGCAAACAGACCTGATTTCTAGCTTAGGCCCTCAGCCTCAAACCGGAATATGAGGATCACCTGTTGGCCAACCTAGCATCATGTGATATTAGGGGATCCAGAGTGGATTTCTTTTCTAAACTTATAGCTAATACAGGTACAATCTAGTGTGAGATTTTGGCTTATCTTTCCACCATTATATATTCTAGTCTGAAATTCTTTGTGAGAGTTTCTAAATAGCTAGCCCAAAAAGCTTACCTGTTAAATTATCAGTCTTACCATGCCTGATTAAATGCCTCTGTGAAACCAGCAACACTCTTATTTTCCAATGAGGCTAGTAATAGTGGCAAAGATAATATTTTTGATTCAAAGTGTATGACCACAGAAAGTCTATGCCTTATCAGAAGCTAATCCTCAGGTGTACACTCTTCTAGGCTATCCAATGGTCATTCTACTTAATGTTTTGGAGAACTCTTTTTTTAGTGGCACACAACCAATGAACATAATGAACATGCAAACTCTGTTAGCTAGTGAAATTTTAATCGAGTGCCTCCTCAGCTGTGGGAAAACCAGTTTTGGTACCTATCTGTCAACTGGATAGGATCTTGTCGTGATCCCAAGTTGCCAAACCTTATCTGACTTTCAATCCTTCCAGTTCCACTCGAGGTTTAACCTTAATCCTTCAAACTGGCATTTCTAATTTTTCTCTCTGCCACTTGACCTAGTTCCTAGATTTCTATGGGAACTCTAGGTCATATCTCACCTCAGATCCAATCTTATTTTTTTTTTCCTGAAAAGGCACTACAGGGTTTAGCCTTACTTATAGCACTTCAAGGACTCATGGTTGTTGTCTCCTGTGAATCTACTTACAAAGGGTCAACAAGAAAGAAGCCTTGTACACAGAGTCTCCAAAGACACTGATGATTCAGCCCTCGAGCTCCAGGAACCTCATCTCGAAGTTCTATAGTTCTAACAGAAAAGGGAGTTCCTTGGCACAGAACCATTCTGGCAAGGAAGAAGGTATTCTGAAGACAGACAGACACTTACTTTGGCTGTCAGACAGTAGAAAAAAAAATCATCCCTAAGGAATTAAAATCTCCCCTTCCCAGAAATCCACATAGATGGGGAGGGAATGGCTGAAGCTCTGGCCCCAGCCGAGGGGGGAGAATTCCCTCTCAGGAAGGGATTTGACATAGTTCTGACAAGTTATCCAGGTGACCATCCAGAACAGACTGAGTGGAGATACTGGTGAGTCATTAATGAGGGAGGACTGTGCCTCCCTCATGGCTACTTAATTACACATATCTCTTGTGTTCTATCAAATCTAAACTCCGTCTACGTACCCTGGACTTTGAGGACCACCTAAGGGTTTTATTTGTTCCACTTCCCAATGTGGCCACATTGAAAAAAATTATCTTCATCTTCTCTTTACTCTTCAGGATCTAGCATATTGGGGAGGGGTTCAGAAACAGGCTTGTTGTGGTTTCCAGGATCCACTAAGCAAGTACCACAGAGACCTCCAAGAATCCACTGGACTGCTTGCCCTCAGTATTTGATTCCCAGCTTTGCTTTTGCTTATATCTTTATAGTACTGCTTCCTTCCCATGAAAGTTTGCTTGATTACTTCCTTTTTTCCTTTTTCTTTCTTTCTCTCTCTCTTTCTTTCTTCCTTTCTCCCTCCCTCCCTCCCTCCGTCCCTTCCTTCCTTCCTTCCTCCCTTTCTTCCTTCCTTCCTTCCTTCCTTCCTTCCTTCCTTCCTTCCTTCCTTCCTTCCTTCCTTTCTCCTGACTCCTTGGTTTTCTGACACAGAGTTTCTCTATGTAGTCTTGGCTGTCCTGGAACTCACTCTGTAATGCAGGCTGGTCTCAAACTCAGAGTTCTGCCTGCCTCTGCCTCTCGGGTGCTAGGATTAAAGGCATGCACCATCATCACTTATGCCCAGTTGCATCTTTCTTATAAGGTGTCCTGACTACTAAACCCTGAAATACTGACTTTTGCCATCATCATTGCCACACAGATGATATACCTGTTTTAGCTGTAACAACATCACTTTTCTGAGAAACTATTCAGAGACCTTCCTTACTTCACACTGCTCAGGAGGTTCGTGCGTATCCTGGAATGTTTCAGGGCTGAATGAAACATTCTTCTTGAGCATAAAAAGAGGATTGAGTTTTATCTAAGCACCATGTTCCTCAAAAAATCACCTACATTTTGTGTTCAAAAGATGGTCAAGTTGAAGAGGTTCAGCGTGCTCCTACCATTCCCCTCTATGTGTTCACCGTGATTGGAGAAGGCTGTATCTCTCCTTCCTCGGGATTCCTGAAGACTCATGGATGGCTCCCCATGAATCCACCTTAGTAAAAGTCCAGGTCCCATTCTTCATTAATAGTCACTATTCTTGCTGTAACTGTCTAAATAAAATTATCTTCTTAATTGTCCAGTATACTTTGTCTTTCGTCCAACAGTGATCATTAGCTAGAGCAAAATGAACAAGTCTTTAGGGACCAAACCAGAAACCAATGCCCATAGCCATACCTATTGCTAATCATACCTTAGCAAACTGCCCAGGCCCAAAGGGTAACCAAGCTTGTGTGTAAATTAAGCCCTTCATTCCCCTAACTCACATTAAGAATTCTAAATCTGTTTGTGACCGTGGTGGAGGTTTTGAGTATTAAATAATTTTACTTTTGATTAAGAACAGACTTTTACATATTTTATAGTGCTGGGTAGAAATCAAGTTTTAAAAAAAAATCCCCCAAATTTAGTTAAACTAAATTTGTTGGAAATGCTTTCATTTTATTAAAAAAAATTACAAAAAATTCAATCAATACCATTTTGGATTTCTCTATTACTGTTTTGCTGATTTAAGATTTTCACTACCATTAAATTAATTATTCTCTCTGGTCTTTGCCAAGATAACTTAAAGCAAAATAAAAGCACAACTTGCAAAGCATATAGCCACTTGTTTCACTTGCTTGCTTGGGTTATGTTTCTTTAAGATCTCCAGTGCTGCTATATTCATTATCCTAGTTGAATTTTAATATGATAAGTCATCTCTTAATGAATCAGATTCCTGCTTCCCTTCCCTCTGAGTCAACAGTGTGAGTATACTAGGCTGTCCTCATTATTGAGTCAACTGTAGACAAAACAGTTAAGAAGCCGCCAACCTTTGATTGAGTCTTGAATCTCTTACATGGGATTCTTGCTTAGATAGTGGATCTGAGGAACATCTCTCAATCAATCTCGTTATATTGTCCCTCCCTCCCCTACCTGTCACTTTTAATTTTACTACAGAAGGGTTTATTACCCCAACATAACTTTTATAATTTCCTGGGGTTTTTTTTCTGAATTAAAAATGGTTACTGAATAAACTATTTGAATCTGCAACTCTTACTAACTGCCTAGCATTAGATAAATTGGCACTTAGTTTCAAAAAGTTTAAACTCAAGGAGTTTTCTCATCAACAAAATAGTAAAAATAAAACTACCAGTTTCCATGAGTAAAAATAGTAAAAATAAAACTACCAGTTTTCCAAATGTGAACTGGTACTTGCAAAGCTCTGCAAAGAGCATCTGGTACTGGATAGTGTTAGCCCCTGAGTGCCTTTGCCTGGGACATTATTATTAATTCCATTGGCTCGGAAACATTTTCTATTCCTTCTAAGTTGTAGACACACGCATCGAATGGACTGTTCCAACATTTTAGCAGATCAAGGAAAGCAAATCATAGCCATTATATCTACATTCTAAACTTTACAGATGTTATGATGGCAATAGCTGTGATGAGCTTCAAAGTAGCCTGGGATGGAGGGCAGGTTGTTTGATGTACGTAGATGAAATGACACCAAGCACAGCTTGACACTTAACTAAATCTGTAAGATAGTACATTGCATTTATTATATTCATCTTGCTCATGTAAGATATAGTTGAAGATGCCATGAGTAAAAATTTTAAACTTCATGTTTAAAATATTGTACATGTCAATTATGACAAATTTTAAACTGAGCATGCTCAACCCTCCTTTTATGGTCCTTGTCTCAATTGGTGGTATCCCTCAACACCCATATGCAGAAGATAGTGACCAAAGACATCCCCAAATGAAGGACAACAAGAAACATTTTAAAATTTAGTTCACCTTTGTGTTAACTGACTAAAGCTTTGGGTAAATGTTATTATTGTGAGAATGATGCATAGATCAGGTTGGAATAGAGAAATGTAGAAAGAATTCTCTACTGATCCCTGGTCTACCACTGTGAATAAACTTCAATAAGAAAATTTGGGCCACACAAACTTTCCAAAAAGAAAGTATATGAACTTTTCATACAAAATTCTTCTAAACCTTCTGTAGTCTCATCACATCGATTGGAAGAATTTCACCTCCTTCCATCACTTTATCAAAATTCAAAACCTATGTATGTGTTTATAAATTCATAGATAGACATCTGTTGACTGGCATGTTATAAGCTAGAAGCACTATGAAAGGTTCACACTTCAGCCACATTTCTATATAAAGGTTCTAGAGTAAAGCCAAGGCCTAGAACACTTGCGTGTGAGACCAAGGTGGTTCCGAAACTGACTTGCTTCAGGAGTTATCCCGATCTGCAGTGATCATGTGCCTGTTTGCCCACCGCAGCCCAGGGGTCCAGACAATTTAGAGCATTGCCAAATATTCATCAAATGCATCCTCTTTAAATAATAAACCATTTCACCACTCTTTCATGGTCAAAGTTGACCTAAAAAGGAAATACCTAAAAAGGAAAAGTTCTGGTGTTCTTCCTGAAGCAGAATCAGGCTTTATCAAGCCTCTGTCTACACTCTGCCTTGGGTTTGCACAACTGTAAAATCAGTCTGGTAAAAGTTTCCAAAGACAAAAAGGAGACCTCAATATTTCTACGTCTTCCAAAGGATCCCAGAATAAACAAGGGGACATGCACAGTGAAAGGGACAGCTATGAATGTGATGGGTCAATGACTCCTGTGAACTCTGAGACACTGGTATGCCACTCAGGGATGCTAGAAAAGACAATGACATACATACATACATACATACATACATACATACATACATACATTCATACGTACATACATAACATACACATGCATACACACACACATACACACATACATACATACACAGGGATATGACAGGTAGACTATTATGACTTATGAAATGTTGACATTATTTCATCCTGTTTGATCAATAGCCATAGGCATAAGAATCCTAGAAATTTCACATGGAGGACAACCAATTTCCTCAATCGCATGCACTCCTCCCAACCCAGCATGTGTAGACTTCACACCTTGTCCAGTTCTACAGTTTGTCCTAATCTAATGCCAGTGGTAGCTTAAATACCGTGCATAACATCCCTGAATACTTTCACAGCAATGTAGGCAGAAGGGGCATGCATAGGTTTCCTCAGAATAGGAAACAGAAAAAAAATACAGAAACAGGACATTCTGAACTGGGAAACCTACTTTCAGATTCCTGAAGGGCTGTATCCTAAGATGTCAGCATCTTGTCATGGGAGGAATATATCCTTTCTCCTTATTTTATTCAATGGTATCAGTCCTGTCTCTCTATCTCACCATTGCCTAGTATTAAAAGTGACATGGTGGCCCTGACCCTTCTATTTATCAAGGCAGCTTCTTCCCTGTTCTGGCTTCAGGGACAGCATGGTTGGGTTGATAAAGGCGTCTGGTAACACCAGGGTTGGGAGTGGGGATTGCCTATGCTAGCAAGTGTTCTGCCCACTGTGCTTTGAAATGATGAAGTGAGGAGCTGACACGTTACCGGAAGCCCTCACAATGAAAGCTCGGGGTGTGTATGGAACATCGGTTTTCCAAGAAGAACGATAAAGAACAGTCCCACTCACAACCTACTCGCAAACGGACACAACCTTCCTTTCTCCTGTTTTAGGAAGGAAGAAACCTCTTCTGATCTGGAAAAGTTTACAGAAAAACAAAAAGCCAAAGATCCTGAGTTTCACTACAGCTGTTTGCCGAAGGTTTCTGGAGAAGTCAGGAGTTCGGTGGACCTGTCTCCTTGGCTGTCAAAGGACTTTGTATAGTAACCCCAGTTTCCTGACAGGGTTCTGGTGGAAAGGGGACTCATAGGTTGAAGGAAGGAAGACCGCTGTAGGAAGCCAAGTAGTTCTCTATAAAGATTCAAGTGACTGTGAAATCTAGGAGGTCATGGAGAGTCGCTAGCAAAATATCCCTCCTGGACGGCAGACTAGATGCTCAGGCCCTGCATTTGTAGAGGGGTGAGGGAATGGATGCATTCCATTGAGAACAAGTCGTTGTAACACGTTGACATTGTGGGCTTCAAACCAGCACCTTCAAGACTTTAGGAAGAAATTAAATGCTGCCTTGCATTATAGAGCCAACGTCACTCCTCCACTAACAGAATTCTCTTTGGTTCGTTTGAGTTTCACTTGGTAAATAAATCTAAAAGTGATAATTAAACGTTTTTCTAGTTACTCAATGGTGCAATAAGGCTTATATACCTCTTCAAGGTCCTCCCACCCCACCCACAGACTGCCTTTTTATTTTTCTGTAGTGCCAGGAATCCAGCCCAGGGCTGGTGGGGGAGCTATTCAAATGCTTTACCAGGGAGCTCCAACTCTGACTAACTTTATCCAAGAAGCTGGGAGGTGAAGCTTTCCTGGAGACTGCTTTACCCACCCACCCCCAAGTCCCCAGAACCCCTTTTTAGAGCCTCTTCCAGATGAACTCCAGAAATCTGTAGGTGAAACTCTATGGTGCTCAGGCCTGCCAGCTTTGCAGAAGCCTACTTGTTGTATGACTTCTGTTCACTTCCCACTCTGGGTCTTTTCAGAAAGAAAGGAAAAAAAAAAAAAAAAAAAAAACAGCCAAGTTCCAATGTGATGTTAGCAAGGCTCTTTCCAGGGGGACTCTAGCTGAATATAATTCCCCCCACTGCTGTGCTCTGGAGAAGCACAGGTGGAATTAAAACCAATGGTTTTCATCAGCAGAGAAGCTAATCCCTGGAGAAAAGGAAGTACTCATTAGTGGGATCCTCTTTCCTCATCCCCACCAAATGTCACCGCTTCCGCCTGGGCTCTACTCTCCTGAGATTAATCCCTGCTGGGTCCTTAAGAGCAAAGAGAAAAGTCTGTCACAAGTCCACTGCCAGAAAGCCCAGTTTTTTGGAAACTCAGGAGAAAGTCTAACTGACCATCCTAGGAGCTCAGCTTACTTCCTCTGGGTACCCGAAAGAAAAGAACCCCTACAACTTCTTAACCTGAGAAAAAGTCTGCTTCATGTCTTTCTGTTTTCTTGCCAGTTACTGAAGCAGCAACCCGGGAGCAAAAGGACATAAGAGTTTAAATGACAACTCCATGGCTCCAGTTGCAGTATTCTCTGAACTGTTTTATTCAGTGGCTTCTCCCACTAGCTACCTCTTAAATGCATTGCACTGGTGTTCTCTAAGCGCTGGCCTTCATTTTCTTGCTTCTACCTCAACAACCTCACCTTTTGGACTTGTTCTTAAAACTTAAAAAAGAAGAAAAAAATCCCCCCATTCTTCCCCTTCTCTCACTGAATAGCTGAGGGGGATCCTGAGGCAGAAGGCTGAAAAGTTTGCTCAATGGGAAATGATAGCCATGTTCAGGCCAAATACGTTGTGAAAGTGGCCAGGGCTTTAGAACATCCTCACCCCATCCCATCCCACCCCACCCTCACCCGCAACCTGCAGCCACTGCCAGTTACCCAGTGGTAAGCAATTCATTAGGTGAAGCAAAATGGCCATACACACACTTTTCCCATATATCTTACTTAGACAGTGCTTTAAAAGGTTAGTAATTTAACAGGGGATGAGAAAGAATTGCAGTCAGCTGCCTGGGATGTTGGCCATGCAGGCCAGAAGACTGTCATTTGACATACCGTGTCTCAGTTAGGATAGCAATAATCATCAAGAGTTAATATTTGTTAAATGCTGGGCATCCCTTTAGCCTCTCCTATAGAAAAGCAGTGAAGATTCTAGAAGCCCATCAAGCACCCATGAATCTTTGCTAATAGGACCATTTGCAACACTGTTTGGCCAGCCACATAAGGGAAACTCTGTGTGTGTGTGTGTGTGTGTGTGTGTGTGTGTGTGTGTGTGTGCGTGCGCACACTAGTATCTTAAAACCAGCTCCTGGTGACTACTTCTAGGGCACTCAGCCAGTCCTGAGCACGGAAGAAGAAACAGTTCTCAGTGTTCCTTAATAAGCAAAATACTTACTCTGAGCAAATAAACGGCACTGGCAATCTCCGTGGAGCAAGCAGGCCTTGCTCTCCCAGCAGCGGCTGAGTGAGGTGCCATGAATAGTTGCAGTGTTGGAGGATCATCTTTCCATCACTTCCTCCAGCCCAGTACTAGAAAGAAAGCACCTCTCACCACACCATCAGCTTAAACTGTTGGAAGCTGCCTAATGGCCGGAGAAGCAAGGTTAATGAACTGTCTCCCCGGATATCTTCAGGTAACAAGAGGAGACAAGACTTAAAGCTTTCATTTTGTGTTTTCTTAACACAATCCAAAAGCAGGGTTTTTTTTTTAAATGTACAAATGCATATTTTTATTAAGCATCATGTGTCTTCTTTCTAATTCTCTATTTTCTTCATCATCTGACCTTCCAGGTCAAGTAGCCATAAAGGCAGTTTTTAAAAGAACGGTATCAAGTTCCCTGTTTAAATCAAGCCAGCACTCCACCTTCTTTCTAAGTTTGACCTTCCTATAAAGACATCTTTCACCATTTCCCTTCAGGATCATCACTTCTTAGGTTTTTTTCAGAAATAATTCATGAATCAGTACAGTAGGGAAAATATTTATTTTCTAAAATCATTACCTTGACAGGCAAAACAAAGCATGTTCTCAATTTCATTCAGAAATATATTTTTAAAAAATACATAGACCAATATGGCCTGCCCAGACATATATTTAACATGGTAAATATAAGGAATAAATCGTTTGAATATAAATATCTATAAAAAAATAAGTACATCAAAATTCAATCTAACCTTTTCCATTAGCCAGTTACAATACATACGGGAACATATCTTTCCTGCTACAAAAGCACAACCAGATTTTTCAAATAACTCTATACCATTTTGTTTCCCAAGGTCAAGGGCAGGGGTCGAATCCTGTCATCCCTTCTCTCATAGATCAGAGCTAGCAGATTAGCGCGGAAATGTTTCAGCTACTTCTGACTCGATTTCTGTGAGGCAAGGATTCAATATAGGGGGATGGGGAACCCGGTAGCGGAGGAGAGAGCATATAGAGAGGCAATAATTAAAGGTGAGAATGTGTAGGACAGTGCAGAAAGGTGAGGTAGACTCATATTCATGAAACATATCCTAATGTACAGTAGTAACAGTTGCTTTGAGTTTTGCATTTTACAACTTAAAAAAAAAGTCCTTAAAAAAAAAAAACTCAAGTGTTTGTCCTTCGAGTATGTTTTCAATTTGTGCATTCCTCAGAAAATTTTTTGCATGGACTTTGGAGTTTCTCCCTGAAATGTGCCAGGCGCCTGAGTCAGACACGAACACTCCCTAAGGACTTTCTACAGAAACTCCGCCCTGCTATGGAATCTCCTGGCTCTCTGGATGATGCCACTCAGGAATGGCACTGTGTCTCTGCTCTCCGAGAGGTCCGCGGCCATCCCCAGACAGCAAGAAGAGGCAAGAGAATCACTTGCTACCAGCGGATGCAAACGAAGACAGGTTAAGGAACACCTCAACCTCTCTTGGAATGTTTGGAACAAGGACGCTGGTCCTCTGCCAGTCTGAACAAGAAACTGTAGAAGCCGGACAGATGTTCTTGCTAAGATCCCAGCCAGCATGGAGAGTGCAGAGTTGGCCATAGGGCTCACTCTATGTAAGTCATGGCTTCCAAAACACCAGGGGGCTCTGTAGTCAATGTGCTCGGTTGTGTATCAACTTCTGGTCTCTGTAGAGTTCCGCTTTCAACTTTGCAACTCGAAAGGAGGTCTTGATGCTGTTGCTGATGGCCTCCAACCTATTAAAACAAGAGAGGAGAAAATATTCAACACACGCTCACAGAGATGGAAACAAATCACTCGCTGGCTAAAGAAATGTCTAAAATTAGAATCTGGCACAAACGCACTAAGTCTTAGTTCCTGGCCCTTTGCACCAGTTGTAGCAATGTGGTGCCTCTTTGATAAATCCTCAAGCAGCGTGCACGACTATTGTGTGAATAAACCGTGCTGTCTATGCTGTTGGGTGCTGTGGAGAGGAAGCCTGTGAGTATGTCTACAGGGAATCAAGTTCCAAATGTTCTGCTTAAGTAGCATCATCCTACCCTCTGGCACTTTCTAAACCACAGAAGAAATGGAAGCTAACAGGTGGATGGGGAGAAAATTAGGGAGCCTACAGGGAGACCTGAGCGAGCGCTTAGTGACAGTTTAAAGGGTTGTGCAATGTCAATGTGAGTGTGTGTGTGTGTGTGTGTGTGTGTGCACATATGAGAAGGGACACATAAAGAACTAGAGCATCACTTTCGTAGTTAATGGAAGACAGAGTAACAAAAAGGTATTGAGCCTCAGGTCAGCTGTGCAACTGTGACCTGGTGGGACCCCAAAGTGGTGGGTGCGAAGGAAGAGCTAAGAGAGGGGCTGTCCCCACACAGGAGCAGTAACCAAGTCAGCAGTCCCTTCCCACGGCCACATTGGGCTCAGAACACTTTGGTCCCAGGACGCCTTGACCCTGGATGACTCGGGGACACTTCTAGAGATAGGAGTGAGCCTATGGCAGATCTGAACAAGGGTCCTTCTCAGTTTCAGAAAGTTTAGCCTTTGGAAGGATCACCAAAAAAGCTGCTTGTTGCCACCCTGTGGCATTGCCTAATCCAGCCCTCTCCTGGGCCGCAGGAAGCAAGCCAAGTGACACCTGGCCCTTCAAATTTCCATATTTCAACAATAGTAACGGAATAAACCTGAAAAACAGCCTGTTCTAAATCTCACCAACCTTATCTAATGGCTTTATTTCCCTTTGGCCATTTGGATCACTAGCACTCTTGGGGTAACATATATAAATGTTTTAAATGTCTTTTTCCTTGGCATGATTTTCAGTTTCTCCAGGCAAGCAGAAAATGAAAGACCAGAGGAGAAAAGACTGGGCATGCTCAAACACTAGAGCTGCCTTAGTGTGGAAGCTCCATCCATAGACTGAACAGGGTGTGCTAAGACACAGTGGGCAGGCGTCTGCACTCAAGGCCCCAGTATCTGAGGAGCCCTTTGCTCCTCTGAGTCCACAGACCATGACGACTCTGTTACTGTACTCAAGCTTTTCTTTCTCCCACTGGGAAGGACTAGGGAGCCATTAACACTGGTGTTCAGGGCCAGGAGTCCCCATGAGCCTCTTACCTTCTTAGCTTTCTTCCCTCCACCAGCTGCTGATAGATACACTTCTTTCCCAGCTTGGGACAGGGTTTTCCCTTCTTGAAGTCTTTTACGCCTTTCTGCATGGTACTTTGGGCTCTGTGAAGACAGACAGGGACAACCACTTTAGCGATGGCGTGTTGAGATTTACTTTGCCTGTCCATGTCTCTGCTCCTTTCTCTAAAGTGAAAGACCATCTGAGAGGGAGCAGGCCAGCAGGCTGGATAACTCCAAGGGGCTTCCACTCACCGGAGTTCTTTGTCTGCTTGGCAAAAATTCCAGCACTTCTTGTCCTTTTGGTGAGCACACTGGCATCTGTTCCCTTGGTCTGTGGCCTTTGTGGGAAGTAAGTCTTTCAAGGATCGCTTAGACCTAGAAGGGCTTCCTAGTCCATACGGGACAACGCGCCTGTTATGGAAAGAGAGAAGGAAAAGATATTAGCCTACTTAATAATCTTTCAAATTCCCTTGGGCCTACAATTCAGAGAGCATTTCATTTGGACAGCTCATGATACCAAAGTATGGAAGCCATTTGGCCTGTCTGCCCATCAGTGGTCCTCAGTGTATGTTTCCCCTAAATGGGAAAACATCAGCTTTCCTTCTGAATCAATGAAATTCTATTTCAATACTTAACAATATTCCATTTCATCTAGACACAGTTTTGTTCCAGATTACAAATTCTATTTGGGTTTCTGCTTTGTGCTTTCTTTCTTTTCTGGTGTCAAGTGGGTCATGGGGCCAGAATACAGAAGGACTCCAGCAACACCAAAATGTAAGATTTTCTACTTCAGTCATGTGTGGCAACGCTGTCTGGTGGAGCATGGCACCTTGGCACATTGCTCTAGAGTTCAGTAAAACTGAATGGCTGTGAAGGACTTAGTGTCAAAATGCTCTCCGATAACTTGCAATGAGTCCGTTTCAATTCTCACAACAAGGAACGGAGTCCTCCCCTTGGTAGAAACACTACTAAGGATTAGGTCCTCAGTGGTTTGGGTCTGGTTTGGTTTGGAACTGGGCCAGCCATTGTAGACAGAATAAATGTGTTTGTTCTTTCTGCTGATTGCTCCTAAGGAGTGGACTAGTGTTGGGGGCTGAGGGTAAAACAGCCTCTGTTCACTCGGAAGGTACAAGAGAAACCTATGGCGCTGTTCTGATCTCTGCCTTGGATCACAGTTTGCTAAAGACGAAAGAGAGAAGCAGGAAGCTCAGTTCCCTGCTCTAGCCCTACTCCCCGCTCATTCCTGTACAAGGGGCTTCAACATTGTGTTTCTTAGTTTTCCTATAAGTAAAACAAAGGAAATATGTCATACCTCCCTATTACATCTGTATGTCTGGAACAGATTCAGTGAACCTCTCTGAGAAGTACAGGTATGTTACCCTCCATAGGACCTGGTCTACTGATCCCTCAGTCCACATCGAGAGCCTCTCGTGACGTTCTCCCGTCCCTTTCTTGTCTTCAAATGCACAACCCCTTCCTGTTTGCCCTCATCCCACAGTAAGCAGCGTGACTCCGAGTCTCTCAGAAGACCCTGTCCTACATGGCTACCACTAAGCTCACCTGTCTCAGTCAGCACTGTTCCCCCTGGGAGGCACTTTTTTGCCTTCAGAAATGCAAAAGCCCGAAACCTCCCAGCTGGGTCTCCAGCTCCAGAAAGCCCCAGCAGTAAGAGGATGGCTAGAACTACAATGCCCTCTAGAGACTCACTCGGGAGTGTTGACCCAGATGATGTCCAGGTGGCAGAAGTAGACACACTCCTTGTCCATCAAGGACGAGCAGGAGCAACGCTTGGACCTGCGGGGTCTCCAGGATGTGCTGGGAGGGGGGCTCTGCACTTCGTTCTCAGCTCGGGGGCTGAGCTCTGCTCCCAAGACAGCTGTGAAGAGAACAGAGGGTCGGGTTAGTAGGAATCTCTCTTCAGGCGTCCAGAGCAAGCACCTGCATCCAAGTATTCAGGCCAGATCTAGCAGCGCAAATAGAAGCAGACAAGGCATAAAACTGCCTTTAGCCAGAAACACAAACAGAAAGAAAGAGACTTCTTTGTTCTCCGTGCTTAACAGGACTTCACCCTTACCCTGGCTGGCTTATCCAACCTGCAGGGAGATTACACACACACACACACACACACACACAGAGAGAGAGAGAGAGAGAGAGAGAGAGAGAGAGAGAGAGAGAGAGAGAGAGAAACAGCTAGGAAAGGACCTCCAGCCTTCTGAAGACGCTTTGAAATGGAATTTTGAGGATACCTGAGACTTAGACTAGCACAACTCCCATAGATTAAGCTGGCTGGTGGCCACAAGTAAATAAGACAGACCGTCTATTCCTAGCAGCCTTGGAGCCACGTTCCCAACTCAGGATAACCTCTTTAGGGGTACCCACTCCATTCCAGCGCGTGTAGGGGCACAGAATGATCTAGGTTGCATATGGGTGCCTTTTTATATTAGGCAGAAAGCAAGAACTTCCAGAAAATGCCTGGACACCGAAGAGAAACTAACTTACAAACAGTCACTTCAGGTGGGAGACAAGTGGCCACTCAAGGAAGAGAAGGTACAGCTCAGGGGAGCCAGGGAAGTACTCTGGGTTCAGAATCCTGGGGCCGCACAGCTTGCGTGGGACTTGACACCTCCCTCTGGCCCAACACAGCATCGCTAGCCCTCTTTCTATTGACGATTTGGCCGTGCATTTTCTCTTCCCAATTTTGTTCATTTCAAACGATCAGACACATTCCAGGGTTTTCATCCCTTTGACAACCTCTCTCTTTGCTTAGGGTCAGGTGAAGACAAAAAGAAGGCACTGACCCTAAAAAAACAAGATGGGAGGAGAAAGAACTAGAAGCGGCCCATACTGTCTAATTCCTTAATCAGGCAGGAATGATCCCGGCTCCCCTCCCAGGACAGGTGAATACTACTGAAATAGAGCTCAGGCTGTTTGAGGATGCCAAAAACCTGCCAAATGAAACCTTAAGTCAATAGTGACAAATTTTAAAGAAAGCATGTGCTTCGCCCTGAAACCGCCTGCGGGGTTACTCAGCGCACGGTTGATCGGCAGGTGATTTCACTGCTCACGTTGTGCCTGCATGACCTGAATAAAATTCCTTGGCTTTCAGCTGGAGTGTTTCAGTATTTTACACATTAGCACACTATCAAGGCAGCGTTTGAATAAGCGCCTAAATGCACCGTGCAACCCTAAACACACGTATTTCAAATATATCCTTGCCTCAGCTATAGCCACTCAGCGATACGGCTACAACGTTATTTTGAAGCTATGTGAGACTCGGTTCTAGTCAGTTGTATTCAAACAGGAGTTTTATTCCTTTCGCTGGCATACAGAAGCAATTGCAAGGCACTTGCTGCTCCAGTTTCAGTAATTAAAAAAAAAAAAAAAGGACAGAAAGAAAAAAGAAAAGTGGAAAACAGAAGCGAGAACGGCGTTGCGCTGAAGCAGAAAGATTCGCAAGTGGCACCTACCTGTTTCTGGAGCTCCTTGGAAAGCCACAAACAGCAGAGAGAAGATCACGGGAAAATAATCCATTCTGCAAAGGGATCAGAAGAAGAGGAGAGGAAAAAAGAAAAAAAAAAAGAAAACTCGGTTGCAAATGGAACTCAGTGCAAAACGAAGAGGACGGTGTCTGGTTGCTCTGATCGCCTCTGGCTTTTGGAGATCTCGGCGCGGTCTTCAGCAAGTGGCCCCTTCACCGGAGCGAAAGCGTCGCGGGCAGCCCGGGAGGCAGCGCTCGAGGACAAGCGGAGCAGACCCAGTCAGGCTCTCAGCGCCAGTGCTGGAACGCGTCTGGCTCGGACAGCTCTCCGCCGGGCTTTTTATATTGAACCCCTATAGAGTGGGGGTAAACAGCTCCGACTTTATTCCAGCCCTAAACAATGTTATTGTGTGATTAGTCACCCACAGGCAACGTGCAGCCGGAGATAAGACCCGGCTCTAGAGGAAATCACGGCTAACTTCAGAGGCAGACGCCCGCCGTCTGACAATCCAGGGGCAGGGCTAAGAAAAAGAAAACACCCACTGGACAGAGACCTCTGCAAAACCTGCACCGAGCGGCAGCCCGCTTCCCCTTTTGCTAGCTGCCAGCCCCAGAGTTCAAGAATCAAGAGGTTCTCCAGAAGAAAAGTCACCCCATTGGAATGAAAAGTATGAAGTACAATTAAATAGATTGTATTGTGCGCGCGGGGGGTGGGGTGGGGGTGGGGCTGATCATTGTTCACTTGATTTTCCTTTTATGTCTTTCTGATTTCTTAGTTGGGATCAAACCAGGGGAGGATCCCCCCTCTTCGTTCTTCACTCCCTGCTACTTGGGGTGGGGGCGGGAGGAAGACCAGATTATTTAGGGAGATCAGCTTACTTTTCCAAACTCCCCCAAGTCTTTTTTAAACTGAAGTTCTTCGCAACGGAGGTGCGAAGGATTCAGTCAGGAGCTAGCAAGGAGGGAAAACTAAGTAACAATGATAACAACAGCAATATGGTTTCGTCAGGCACATCCTAGTATCGCCGATCAGAAGGACCCCCACTCTCTCCCCCTCCAAAATTTCTTGTGCCCAGCCTCTCCCTGGGAATTGCCCCCCCCCCTCCCGCGCGCTATCGGGAAGGATCTTGAGAAATGGCAGGAACGAACACCAGGGGGAGACGAAGAGCTGCAGGGGCTTGTGTTTTAATAAGATAAAACAATTAAAGCCTTGGCTTCTAAATGATTAGCAACAAGCCGTGGCCGGGCAGAGAAGGGCACCTCACAGATGAAAGGAGAGGTGACTTCAGGGCATTCCATTATTCCCTTCCCTGACTTCCCAGAGTCTCCTCCGCCCCGCTTTGCTTGCACACTGGGGTGAACCAGTGTCCTGTGCGTGATTAGGAAGCTACAGGGAGAGTGTGGGGAGGGGAGGACTGCCTATGCTGACTGAGTAAGTGGATCAGATCATACCTCACCGTTTAATAACGTGTTTACGTTTTCCAAACAGTTTCCTGTCTATTTTGCCGTGAAATGCTCCCTCCCCCAGGTGCCCATGGGTTATTAAGGTACAAGTGACAACATGTCTTCATGAATAAAGCAAAACACACATAAAGCACATTGACTTTTTCAATAAGCTTCACTTTTCAGGGGAGGAAGAGGGAGGACCCCCAGAATGCCCAAAAGCTGGAAACAACACGCGGGATCCATTCAATGGTTTCCCTATAAAGGATCTAAATCAAGATGTGAGGATGCCACCGCAAAAGTCCCTCTTTCATCCGTCTTGTTCTACTCCGGTTCTCCCTGGGAGTAGATGCCAAGAGAGATTCACTTCTAACGCGGGACCCACACAGGGACCTACACAGGGACCCACCCCACGCAACTATTCATTTAGCTCTTCACCTCTACAATCAAAAGGCAGATTTGATAGCGATTCCCAAGCTGTGACATGCTTAGGCCTAGTGAGCTCTCTGGAAATCTCGGTAGGGGAGACAACACAGCAGCAGCTTTAGGTCACTGAGAACTCTGTCCCTTAGGAGACTCTGTACTAAGAGCTGGAGACATTGGAGAAGCAGGAACCAGCAACCCTCCCACACCCACACCCGAGGCCCAGGGCCACTGGTAAGCTTCTGCCTCTGCTTTGCTTACCTCAGACCTACCCCGGAGGGTGGGGGCCAGGAGGTGACAGCTACCCCTAGAACTGGGCCCCAACAGGAAGCCAGCTCATCCCACCCCAGCTCCTCAGGGGACCTGGAGGAGAGGAGAGCTGATGTCACCTACCCAAAGTCCAAGCTTCCCACCGGCAGGGGAAAGGTGGCTGGGAAATGTACACCCCACCCCCACCCCTTTCTGACCTCCTGGCCAATCTGGCCAAACACTGGCAACTATCAGGACCAACCTGTCCTCAGCTCCGCCCCGGAAATGCCCAACCCAGTTCTCGAAGGCATCCTCCAGTGTCTAGCCTGGGCCATCATTCTTCAGCTGGGGGACCTCTGCAGATACCGGTGGCCCCAGCATCAAGGAAAGAAGGGAAGCAAACAAGAACTGTCCAGATGTTTTTCTACTGCCCATTCTCTTGTTGCCTACCCATACCACCCTGAACATGTGCTCGAAAGTCAAATGTAAACTCTGGCGGCCATCCACTCTGACTCTCTTCTTCTAAAGCTCAGCGAGAGCAAACCGCAAATAAAAAACGAGATCTTAGCCCCAGGAGGGTCCCATCTTTCCAGGTCTAATCCTACCTTTTATGTTTTGTCCTGAGTTCCCTAGGCCTCTGTGTGTTTATGCATCGTGTACATGTCTGTGCACCTATGTCTCTTTTTTTATGTGATTGGGACTAAGGGTAGATAGGCTCTGCCTCTCTACCCATCTCTCCATCTCTGTCCCTTACAGTAGCCCCCTACCCCGCTTTTCTTCCCATGAAAGGAAGGAGGAATCCTCACTCAAGCCCAGAGAGGGAAGCTCTAGGCTACACTAGGCAGCTTCACCAGATAAAATTTTGCCAAGTAGCAGGGGGAGGAGAAAGGAAGGCGGCAAACCAGTCTGACAAGCTCCATGGTCCCACCCACCTCCACTTAAGGTATTACTATTAGAGAGGCTAAAGACCAGAAGAGGCATAAACATGCACGAAAGTTTTATAACTAGGGGTGGGGGCTGCTTTCCCGGAGTCCATCCCACTTTTCAAAACAGTCCCCAGGGGAACGCTCTTTGCAGCCCATCACCCTGAAGAGGGCAAGGAAGATGGCTTTTTCCTGTCACACAACAGCTCCCTGTTGGCCTTCTTGTTCCTGCTTAAGATGTACCCTTGAAATGCGGGGAAAACTGTCTGATAAAGCTGTTTTTATGTTTTTCTTTTCTGTATCTTTGGCTGCATATTAATAGATAGCTATAAATAAAACAGCCTGAGCCTCAAATACAGAGACTACACAGTAGCAGAGTGTACTGTTTTTAGCACTTCTCGACTTTGGTCTTTCTCAGCTTTTGCGTAACGAAACTTGCAACTTTGCCAAGCCAATAAATTTAGAGTGAGATGTTGCATTTTGCTCAGGGAAGAGCCGACTGCCCAACAATGAGTGGAAATTAGCTTATTTGTGGGCAAGGTGAAGCTATGCAGACACTGAGCCTGCTTTAATCCTATGGTGACTATGCTATGTACAATGAAATGCCATACATTACAGTCATTGTGCATTGTGCCCTGGCCACAGGGCATCCACGTGGGAGCTGTGAGTAGACAAAGTGTCTTTCTCCCTTTAATCCAAAAAAAAAGTTAATATCCCACCGGAAATGAGATAGCCCAAATCAAGTCATCCAATGCATTAAAAAAAAATTACGAAGTATGTCTTATATTTAGTTTAAAAGGTTGTGTTCAGACTTTCTGACCTGTTATTCCGAAGTTCAGTCACCAGGAAATCTCTTTCATATGTTTGTTTATTTGTTTGTTTTGCTTGTTTGCTTTGCCGCATTTGTGTGACATGGGTAGATGTTTTAAAAATATTTTATTGTTAGCAAAATTGCTTCTCTTACATGAATAATTTTAGAACATGTGTGTTCATGGGCTTCATTTATGTGTATGTATGGGTAGAGGATAGACTTGGTATTTAGTGTCTTTCTAGGCCACTCTCTGCATTATTCATTATTGACCCAGGGTCATTCATTGAACCTAGGTCTCACCCTTTGGCTAGGCCGACTGGTCAGCAAGGCTCCAGGACCTACCTGTCTTTGACCCTCAGAGCTAAGGTTACAGGCACAAACCTCCAAGCCTAGTCACCACAGGAATGCTGAGAAACCCTAACTCTGTCCTTATGCTTCAAACTACAAGCACTTTACCGACTGACTCATTTCCAAGGCCAGAAAATTTTTATACCACTTATGCTATGCTTAGTAATAATACATATGACGCTATGGTTTCATGCATATGGAATATTTGATTATTATCTGTTCATTATGGTTTTAGAAAGGGAAAAAAATGCTTGGCCCACTATAACCATGGTGGCGTGCTCACCACGTTGGCTGGATTAATGTCCCCTTCATTGAGACATCATATACGTTAGAAAGGCTTAAGTTTGTTCCTCTTCTCCAGTTCTATTTTCAACACAGACACCAAATACCGTCCATCAAAAACTCTGACAACAGAGGGTGGTGTACCTCAAAGGTTAGGGAAAAAAAAAAACCCAAACAGTTGCTTTGGGCAGAAATGAGAAAAACAAAAACCTCATATCTAAAATATTCCCAGCTAACAGGGCCCCTGATTTAGTGACTTATCCCACCAGGGTTTTACAGTTGCTTGTGAGTTCCCTTGCTATTCTCATCCTAAATTTACACACCCAATGCACCATTGGCTCTGGTGTGCACTTACACACACACATTAATCTGTAGATTTGAATGGGAGCATACCAATAGCGCACACGTCATAGTAGAGAATGGCAGCCCGTGTCCACAGGCTGGTCCTTTGTCTTCAAGTCACTTGTGCCATTTAGCACTGGAGGGACTTTGATACAGCAGACAATGAGAAAACTCTGCATGTGGGACGGAGAGGAGCCCCCTTCCGAAATGGGATGTGTGGGGTTATTTGACGCCAGCTTTCTTCTATGTATTTAAAGGGGGCATGACACAGATAGGATGTGGTTTGTCCTTTCGGAAAGCATCAGATCATTTAGTTCTATTTGTGGTTGTAGGAGATGGGGGTCTTAGGTGGTTGGTCTACTAAGAGTGGGCAGACCTTTCTCCAGGGAAAGAGATGGGGACGCTGAATAGCAAGTCTTCCTCCAAAGTGTAACCCCTCCTCAGTGAGCCAATCTTCTACCTTCCAGTGTGAGATGAAGCAGCCCCGGGCCGTCCTGAGGAGTCTGACAGATGTTGGTAACGAGCTCTTGACCTTGACAACCTTCAAGACCATAAACTTAATAAAACTCTGTTTCCTATGAAACAGCACGTGCTCCGGCGACTGTCTTATAGCAACCCACCGGATGCCTAACAAAACGGTTTTTGATTTTGAGACAGGAGCTCATGCAGCTCGGGCTGATCTCAAGCTAGCTATATATAGTGTAGGATGACCTTGAACTCTTGACACCTCCCCCCACGTCTGCCTCCCAGGTGCTGGCATCACTTTTGTGTGCCCACACACCCAGTAAAGAACTGGATTTTGCCAGCCCCGGTGGGTACATACCTTTAATCTCAACACTCTGAAGGCAGAGGCAGAGGGATCTTGATAAATTCCAAGCCACCAGCCTGGTCTTCATAGAGAGTGCCCAGCCAGTCAGAGTTGCTTAATGAGACCTGGTCTTAAAAAAAAAAAACAAAAAACAAAAAAACAAATAAACCAAAAGCCTGATTCTGAACTATTTTCATCGTCAGTATATGTTAAACAAACGACACCTGGGTGGCACTCAGCAGAGTCTCTCCAAGTTCACTCAGGCCCAAACTCTTTGTTTTCCTTTTCTACTTTTGGATTTTTGCTGAGTCAGGTTCTCATTACGTAGCCAGAGCTAGCTTCAACTCTGCTGTGTAGCCCAGGCTGCCCTCTAATTTGCAATCTTTCTCTCTTCCTCAACTTCCCGAGTATTGCCACGCCCAAGTTAAAACCTATTTTTAAGGAGGCCATTTCATTAATGATTGTGTATTTTTTTTTTAAAAAAAATTATTTGATCTCTCATCTGGAGTGGCAAAAAAAATAAATAAGCAGCAAGAGATTCATAGTCTTTCTCGAGATTTTTATGGTAAAAAACCCTTGGCACCACAAGACAATGGGAATCACCAGTCTAGGACAAGTAGCAAGGAACTGATTCTTCTGAAATTCGTTTTTCCTGTTATACGTTGAAAAGCAGAAAGGTTCTCTCGTTCAGTTTCTCTAATTTCATTGGCATAGATGTTTATCGATCCACAACTTGGTGACCAAGGTAGTTCTGGGTTCTTTGTACGTTTCAGTGAGAATGAAAGACAGACACATTTGTATTCACACATCAATAAGCTGATGAGGCTTATTAACATCTGCCCAGCATAGGCAGCCTAGAGCTGGGGAGACCTTTAGAGTGAGAGAGCTATCGAGTTATGGCAAGGAACAGTCACTAAATCAAGGACGGAGGAGAAGCCAGGCATGATGAAGTGTGCCAGTAAGACAGTTCTTGAGAGGCAGGGGGATCAGGAGTCCAAAGCCATCTTCAACTGCATAATAAGTCTGTGAGATCCTGTCATTAAAAAAATAAAGGAAGGAAGGGAGGAGGGTTAAAGAAAAGAACAAAGACAGAAACCAAAGCGCAAAAAGGAGAGGAGGGAGGAAGAGGGAGGAGAAGGAAGTAGGAGGGTATGGGGAGGAAGAGGGGAGTTTTAATAATGCTTGGTTCTGGCTTTCCAGTTTCAGGGAGAGCATAGAGCTGCCAGTGGAGATAATCAGGAAAGGGGTCCACATGGTAACTGTGTCTGTAAGGCCCCAGTAGATGCAGACTGTCGCTACTGTGTACTTCTTATCCTGGAGTTTTCAAGGCCAAGGTTGACCACTGGGGTCAACAACGGAACAGAAGATGGTGGGGAAAAAAATTAAAAAAGGGTCTGTGAGGACCTCCTTCCCAGAGCACCGGCTCAGAGAACTTGACCACTCTCTGTGCAGGCCATGTCGCTCTACAGAAGTCTGCATTTTATTTGTGTTTTAAAATAATGATTTAAAATGGCTCCCATGTCTTGCAAACCCCATTGCTGGAGTGAGCTTTCTGCAGGAGGAAAAAAAAAAATCACTATAGAGTTTTAGGAAAATCCTTTAGCATCCGACATTCCTCTTCTCTTCCCTTCACAAGGAGAGAGGTTTTTTGGGGTTTTTTTGTTTTTTTTAAAGATTCATTTCAGAATTCCTACCCGGTTCTTACCAACAGGCAATTTAAAGTTTACTAGCAGCCTAAACCATAAATCGGTAAAAAATAAATTCCTCTTCAAATGATTGCTGTTTACTCAATATAAATATGAAGTGGAAAAGAGGAGACTATTTTGTACTGGTTGTCGTTATTGAGGAAAAAAATGGGCTAAAGGGTGAATGGCTTCTTTAAAGGGACATTTGGATCCACTTTAAAATGCAGATTTAAGTCTACAAATTCTAAAATGCATTTAACACTAAGGGGTGTGTTTGCTTTGGCATTTTCTCCTCTTTTTCCATTTGTTCTTTTTTATAAAAGAAAACAAAAAAAAATCCTTTCCTGGAAATTGATGTATTTATGATTTTTTTTTTTTTTAGCTTGAAGCACCTCCTGTCTTGTTTCATTACTTAACAGTCATTGATTTTAAGTGTTTCCCCCGCATGCAGTTTTTACCAAGGTCAGTCAAGAAGACATCGAGTTTATGCCTTCCTAACACAGGACTTGGCGGGAGACAGAGTGAAGAGTGACTTTGCTGGGCCTGGGCCATCTTCGTATGTCAAGTCACTTCACAAGAAAGAACAAATGACATAAAAGGCAGAACGTAAAGGGAATTTGTTTGTGGCTGGATGTGACGCCTTGTGAGGATTCAGGGGAATCTCATTGTAGGGTCACTTTAAGAGAAAGAGAGAAGGGAAGAAGAGAGGAGAGTGGATGGACCATGCAGACCCCCTCCCCAGCTCTCTCCCTTGCTGGGATATGAGAGAGAAGGGTACCTTAAAGAATGTTGAAAGTGGTACTGTTTTAGTAAGACACAGCATCTTGGGACGAACTGGAAAAGCTCTCATGACAGCAGTGGCTTATTTTGACATTTTCCCCCCCTAAACTTGTTTCAAGATTAGTCAGGGAGGGATAACATTTTCCTAGATAAAATATTTTTACAGCTTTGTAGCCGCCCGCCCCCTGCCTGTTCTCTCTCCCCCGACATCCATTCTATTTTTGTAAGCTATCTAGAAGAAACTATCTTTTGGGACTAATGAACAGGTCGCTACAGCCACAGTTCCATTTACCCCCACCCCCTTTCAGAGAGCTATTTACCACTTCGTGAGGACTTACACACAACAAAATGTGACAAAGAACAGAAGTCCCCGACACAAATTTCCAACCAACCCCCAGTTCCCCGCCCGTGGGGTGCGTGCGGATGTCTGTGTGTAAAGCAAGCACGTGAGTGAAGGATCGGTCACTGATGTGAAGGCCACAGAAGGACATCAGGTGGCCTCCTCTGCTGCTCGCTGCTTTATCACCCTCGAAAGAGGGTCTCTCACTAAACCGGAAGCTGACCTTTTGGGCTAGGCTGACCGGATGCTGGGGATACAGGCCCGGCCTTCACGTGAGTGCTAGGGATTCGAACTCATATCCACCCGCGCCATTTCCCTAGCCTCCAGCTCCATCTCTGATTACCATCTTCTGTAAAGACACCATTTTTTTTCTTATTCTCAAAGATTGACCAGAAAATACCCAACACATCCTAAGGGCAACTATCCTTTTTAGCTTCTTCTAGTAAGCTCCATACTTACTTTATGTCTTTAAATTAAAGACAGTACGCTATTGGTTTAAAACCCTAGATATAAAACACCAAGAAAGATAAAATAAGTGATCCATCCTCAGAGCATTCAAAGGGGTTTGCTCATTGTCAGAGAATGGTCTGTGAAGAAGACTTGTCTCTGTATAAGGAGAGATGTCGTCCAGTTACTTAGAATCTGGGTGTGGAGGAAATAGAAAATTCTGTCAGATCAAAAAAAAAAAAATTGAACTTAGCAGGAGAGAGTGAACCATCTATAATTTAGACAGAACGTCAAATTGTGATAACAGCCAGTTCTGAGGAAAATGAAACTCTTAATCCGGACATTGCCCAAATATAGATTATTCAACACAACAGGAACTAATAATGTCCCCTCCTTAACAGCCACCCTCCTCCCCTTCTTTCCTTGTTCCCATTACAAAATGAAGAAAACTGGTGTGCAACATATCTTTAAAAAAAACCCAAACTTTGTGTGGGGGGTGGAGGGGTGTTTCGGAGGACAGCCTCTGGTGTCTTTTTACTTTATTTGAGACAGCTTCTTTACCACAGCATACAGCAGCTCAGCTGACCGACAAGCTTCAGAGAATTAATTCTCCTGTCTCCACCTCCCCTGTTAAAGTAGGAGCTCAGGGCCCTTGTGTTTCTAGACCGAATGCTTCCCCCAGCGGCCCAGTAGTTATCTTAAAATGCCAAAATGCAACCATTGAGTGGAGGCCGTTTAACAGAGGCTAATGATTACATTACCAACAACTTAAGCCGGGGATGTGTACAGGTCTTTTAAAGTCAAGGATACAGAAAACGGGGAAAGATGAAATGTATTCCGTAGAAGAACTGAAAGGGCTAAGGAAGAATAACTTTGTCTGGGCTTTGTTCCTGACTGACAGAAGGAAATGTACTTAGTCCAAAAGGCGACCAGCAGAGACCCTCAATTTGAGGTCCCAGACCAAAACACTGGTGTCTAGAAAAGAAAATGTTAGGCTACCAGCAACAAGCAGCCCCAGGATTGGGCCTATCAAATTTCCCAAACCAGGCTAAGTGTGTGGGACTAATCCATGAAAGACGTGGGGCAGAACTCGAGGAGAAAGCAAGGCTCTGAGACATGTGTTCTCTGTGACTTCTGTCTTGATTCAGGTGTCACAGAGTGTACTCTGACAACCCTGGATGGCACAGCTCACTGTACATCTAGCCATATGCTGCCCGAACATAATCTAATTATGAGTATGTCATCGAAGCTCTGTTGTTCTATTTGCCTAGCATGCGTGAGGCTCTGGATTTTGTAATATACCCAGCCCTGAAGAGAAATAGCTTAATTGAATGAAATAAAAGTTTCTCTGTCACACCTGTATGGACTGAGGGAAACAAACGCCTCTCCATTCTGTGGCCCATAAGTGTTTCCTCGTTAGAAATAATTAGAAAGGCTTTCATTTTTCATTAGGATTGTTTGGTTGTACTTGCTTTTAACAAAACAAAACAAAACAAAACAAAACAACAACACCAAAAAAGGTCTCTTGTCTATCAGACTGGCCTCAGGCTCACGAGACACAGCTGAAGATGACTATGAACTTTTTGATCCTCCTGTCTCAACCACCTGAGTTCTGGGATGGTAGCTATGCACCACTTACATGATTGTCTAGATTTTCCTATTGGAAAATAACCTAGAGAGGTATCAGACTAGTGATGTACACACCAGAACAGTAAGATGCATTAGTGAGGAAGCTCGGCCATTAAGAGCACTTTCTGTTCTTGTTCCCAGCACCTGTGTGAAGTGCTCCAGCTCCAAGGCTGAGACAATGACTCTGGCCCCTTCCACCATCATCCATAAATGCATACGCACACCTCATGCACAAACACATAGATGCACTTTTGATTTTAAAAACTTAAATTCTTCTTTTCTAAAAAAACAAAAAAAAAATGAGTTTTATGGTCCCACTTCCGTTCTCTTGCAAGCTTTCTGTGGCAACTAGGTTTCCTTTGTCTTATTTGCTTGCAGAATGACTTGTTTGCAAACAGATTAAAGCCGTCCTTACATTTGCCCTTGATTACATCACTCTCCTCCAATACTCACACACTCACACACACACACACACACACACACACACACATACACACACCAATCCCCATGACATTTGTTAAACAGACGGCACTAGGAAGAGTTTTCCCGGAAGCTACAGGCTTATATGTTGTAGGTAGGTTTCCATTTTTCATTAGAGTTGTCTGGTTGTACTTAACAACAACAGCGAAAGGTCCCCTCTATACCAGGCTGGTCTCAGACTCACTACGGAGCTGAGGATGACCATGAACTTTTGATCCTCCTGTCTCAACTACCCAAGTTCTGGGATGGTAGGTGTGCCCCACCACGCCCAGATCATGCAGTACTGGGACTGAAGCCAGGACTTTGTGTGTCTCGAGACCTACGCCGAGTGTTGTGGTTGTCATTCTTCTTGAACGCCTTCCCTCAAATGTCTCTTTCTGGAGAACTCTGCCTCATTCTGTGCTCTGCTTTCTAAGAATCCACGGTCTCTGTTGCCTTCATGGTTTCTTCATGTTGTTTCTTCCTGTGGCTGTGGCGAGTGTGGCATTTCAATGAACGTTTTGATGGCAAACAATGGCTATCATCGAAGGGTTGGATGGTTCTAATTTTTCTAGATAATTTTTTCCTAATGTGTTCCTCTGTCATAATGTCATAATGACATTTTTCTATAGATATGGGTTTTCAAGAAAACATAAAAATTACAAAGAAAGATGGAAAAGGGGTTGAAAAAAACAAATAAAAAACCAGTACCCTGACTTAGCAAAGCCTGTCTTACTGGACTCTGACCCTGACCTTTGACCCTTCTTCATCTTCTCAGTCTGAGCTCATAACCTCCTTACAAGCCCAGGTTTCTTTCCTCATGCTATTCCCATGGTAGTCACTTCTCTGCCTTGTCTCAGGAAGAGGCCCATCTTCTCTCCGCCTCCTCTTCTTTCCCGAACCCCACACGTAATAATGGAACTCCCTTCTCTGTCTCTGGTCCTGGTATGCTGGGAGTGAAAACCAAACCAAAAAAACAAAACAAAGCAAAACAAAAACAATGAACTTGAAAAATAAGCAGGGACTGCAGTGGTCAATTTTAAAGCAAGCGCGATTCTTAATCTCCTTAGAGCTTCAGTAAGGGGGAGAGACAGCCAAACGCACAAACATCCAAATAAAAACTGACCCGAATGGCTAAGGACTATATAAGTCCGTTTTATGGCCATGATAGCTTCCTGATGACTGTACCGGGACTTAAGCAGCAAGCAGAGCCAGGGAAAGCAAGAAAATAAAAACATAAAAATTCACGTGGAATGGTAGTGGCTTTCGAAAATACAACCTGACCTGAGCAATATGGTTTTATAATGGACGCCGACGGGCTTTGGTGGCGGCATTGGGAATGCAAATTCTACTATAGGTCTTTTTTTTATAAAGGAGAGGGAAATGTATGGTGCACATGGTACAGAATGGTATATACGGCTGGAGCCTAGTTTAAGAGGGAACTCTGGTCAGCCATCCGGGGTTACAGAGGCCCAAGAAGGCCCCTTGGGCTGTCCTGTGCTGTCGTAAGGACAAGCTCCATCCCAAAAGCTGAAATGTCTCCGGTTAGGACAATTGAAAGGACGTAGCCACTTATGGACCAGCCAGAGAGAAACAAAGATGTGTGAGAGTGGGTGTGTTGTAACCCTAGGAAAATGCTCGATGTTTGCTCACAAATCCTATGAGCCATAAATTCCCAGGTTCACCAGAACCACTTCAGAGCTAAATCAGATCTTCCGTTTCTCCTAGATCCCTTCCTTGTAGGGAGTTCTTAGTGGGAAGAGGATCTCCCGTTTAAACCACGCAGTTTTCTAACGCTGTAAATAGCCTAGTGAAAGATTTCACCGAGGCAGACAACTAGACTCATGATCAGTAGTGAAATTTGAACTCAGCAGCGTCTCAGACCCTCATCCCTCAGCTTCGGATTATCAAGAACAAAAGGTTAAAAGGAAGACTCATGGGTTTGTCTCCTCAGCGCCTGCCACAACCAGGCTGTGGGAAGGCTACAGCCTCAGGGGCACTGGAGCATCCCGACTCTGCTTCCTCATAGGCAAAGGGCAGGTGCAGTCCTGACCTGAAGCCTTGGCACCTTTCATTCTTCTCTTCTGAGGGCACCACCCTTCCAGCAGCGTCAGCCCAGTCTCTCTCTCACACAGGCCCATTCCAAGTTCTGGGATTCCCCCCATTGTACCTTAGGTAACAAGGAACTGTGCTTGGGAAATTCTATCTACTTCCCTTTCAATAGGTCTTTATAAACTGATGGCACAGTATCCAGGTCCGTTTCTTACTGAGTATATAAAATTATTTCTGTTTTCCGACTACAGAAAAGGAAAATTCTTACACAATCACATGGCTGTAAGGACTGAGTGCGCTCACATCCCTAATGTGGCCTAGGTTTGGCACGTGGTTCCTATACATTATGTGTTAGTTTCTGCTTGAACACTTTTCTAGTTGCCCAAACCGGAAATCTGCAAACCACCCTTGACACCTATGTCCTCTCTAAGCTTCTTACCTCATACTCCCCAGACCTGTCAATGGTATTCTCTGAGTATGTTTGCACTCCATGGGATTTTTCAGGAACAAAAAAAAGTTCTGATTTCCTACCTTCAGCATGCCTTTCTCCCCAGTCTACTCATTGACAGTTATGTCCGCCAACTCTGTAATTAATTATACATTTCAACGGGGAATACTGTGGTTCTTAAGACAGTAATCAATTAGAATAATGAAGAGATTATGCCAATATCCAATCATCTGAAACCCCATATTAATCACCTATTATTTTAAAAGGAAGTACCCCCTCCCCACTGCCCCAAAAGCAAGCAAAAGTATTCGTATGCTTACTTTCAAAGTGCGGACAGAGCTAGAATTATAAAATACAAAATGAATTCTATTTCTTCCTGCTTTTAAATTCTTCACCCAGTTTCTTTCTTTCGACCATCCAAATCAGTGCTCTGCGATATCCCTGCCACACAGCTCCAACGATAGAAACAGAGTCTGTGAACTTGTCCAGCTCACTCTTACCAGGGGGAGCCCCCGTGTGTTTTTGTCTCTGTCTAAAGTCATGTTAATCCTACCCTTCTACATTGATGTTTAAAGGTGGAAGATGGGTTTGACCTCTTTGAGGAAGTCTTCCTAAATCCCTCCATCCATGTGAACAGGCCTGGTCCAGCTGCCTCTACTAAGCCTTGTCATCTTTGACTAAGACAATGTGTAGGCGCCCCACCTACATCCTCCTGCATAATAACTCCGCACAGACTTCTTGCACAATGCTCATTATGCCTGACTGTGGTCACCCAGTGTTCGTGGCCTCACCTTCTAGACTGTAAATTCCTTTGTGCAGAGGAATGCACACTGTTCATCTCTGTTCTCCCAGCTTCTGCAGAGCAACTTGCTTTCGGGAAGTCCACGGGGAACCTCTCAGAATTCAAACTGAATACCCAGCATGCACGAGGCTTCCAGCACTATGCCTGCACTAACAGCCACACGGGCCCCCTCTCTTTCCCCTGCTGAAACATGCCAGCCGAATGAAGTTTCTCCTTCCTTGAAAAGATCTAGACGTGAGCAGCATTTTCATGTGAATGATGTAATTTCTTATAGGTTGACACTCTGCATTTATTTCAACTTGGGCATTTGCACGCACAAACACACACTTGTATATGCATACGCTGTAGCCAGCCTCGTTCTGGAAACTGCTCACTGCTGCAGTCTGGCCATCTAATGTAGAAGACTGACTCAGAGTCAAGACCTTTGTCCAGCCATTAAATAGCACAATAACTCTTCCAAAAACAACATTCCTTCAGCCTACCGGAGAGTGTTTTCCTTTGAATAAAGTGAGACATTAAGCATTTACAAAATGTATATAAATGCATAAAAGTAGTTAAGCCCAGAATGGTGCTAAATGGTCAGGTCCAAAGTTTAGGGGAAACACAATTTTGATCACAGTAGAGAAAAAAAAGCAAAGTAATTCTGCAGATCTACATCAAGCAAAACATGTCTGCTTTAATCTTGAATTTGTAACAACAAAAATACACATAACCAGGCCAAGCCTCTCCCTTCGAGAACTTGTGCCAAGACTGTATCTCATCCCTGTCCTGCCTTCTGGGTGAGAAGAGGCTTCGCAGCCAAAAGTGACTCACCAGCACAGTGCTTTCTGTCCGCCCGCATGACAGGAGGAAGCATGTATAGAAGGGAGACACTGGGACTGCAGGTGACAATCCACCCTCTGAGCTGGCCATCTTAAGCAAGAGTTCTTTGGGAAAACCCATGGGTACCACACAGGAGGTGATGCGGGGCAGAAGATTTGGAGGAGCATGATGTCTTAGTAAATGGTGAGATCCCGGAAGTCTATGCTGTGGGTCTTGGGATTTGGTACTCACCAAAAAAAAAAAAGAAAGAAAAGAATTCAGCAAGTTTGCCAAAAGCCAGAGCCCAGCCCTCCCACAGAAGAGCAGAGATATGCCTTAAACCCAAGGAGGATTTATATGAGCTAATTTTGTCTTGGAAATGTATCACTTCTGAGCTTCAATGTCCACAGGAGCAGGTAGGATGAAACCAAATGAGAAAGACGTTAAAGCAGCTACCCCAGGACAGGAGTGTACACGATTTCAGTCCATTTTGGAAATAGACAGCCTTTAAGGACAATGCAGTGTTCTAAACAAAGCACATTGCAAAGAGTAAAACACAGGCTTGTGCTCTTATTGGGGGAGGAACCGAAGGAACTCGGGCCACCATGAAGCAAGTATTTGCAGAGCAAATTGTCACTTTTCATCGGGGAATGGAGCTTTCTACCCTTACTGAATGTTTCCTATGATACATTAAATATGCTTGTTCTATTGTTATTTTAACCTGACACAGGCCAGAGTCATCTGAGATAAGGGAACCCCAACCGTGAAAATGCCCTCATAAGACCAGGTTGTAGACCAGCCTGAAGAGCATTTTTCTTTTGATGGGGAAGGGCTCCTAGACTGGTGGTCCTGGTTCTATAAGGAAGCAGGCTGAGTTAACCATGAGAAGCAAGTCAATAAGTAGCACCCTTCCATGGCTTCTGCACCAGCTCCTGTCTCCAGGCTCTTGTGCCATTGAGTTCCTGCCTCAGTGCTTTTGTTTGATAATGAACTGATATATGGAGCTGTGAGTAAAATAAATCCTTTCTTCCCCAAGCTGCTTTTTGTCATGAGGCTTCATCATAGCGATAGTAACCCTAAGACAATGCCTGATGTGTTTTGACTCACAATGGGTCTCTTCGCTAGCATTAACCTAATTGAACAGCCGCCTTCTCCAGTGAAGTTTCTACCCATCAGCCAGAGCATTTAGCTCAAGGTTTGAAACTGCTCATTACCCCACAAGCCTTCAAATGTTAATAATTGTCTATATTTGAATCTGAGTGAGGTCCGTTAAAGATTGTGTCTCAAAGTCCAACTTTAGTCATCCCAGTAAGACTTAGGGTGTGCAGTGTACATAATTCTAATGTACCAGATGAAAGACAGATTCTGTTGATCACAGTGAAAATGCACCAAATAACCATTGTGAAGAGAGGTTCTCTCTCTCTCTCTCTCTCTCTCTCTCTCTCTCTCTCTCTCTCTCTCTCTTTCTCTCTCTCTCTCCCCGTTTTCGTGTGTGTGTGTGTGTGTGTGTGAGAGAGAGAGAGAGAGACAGAGACAGAGAGACAGAGAGACAGAGAGACAGAGAGACAGAGACAGAGACAAAGACGCAGAGAGACGGAGAGACGGAGAGAGGGAGAGAGGGAGAGGGAGAGGGAAAGAGAGAGGGAGAGGGAGAGGGAGAGGGAGAGGGAGAGGGAGAGAGGGAGAGGGAGAGGGAGAGGGAGAGGGAGAGGGAGATGTAGGAAGCGCGAGCTGGAGAGATGCTGCAACAGTAAAGAATACTAAAGAACACTTACTCTTGCAAAATTTCAGTTCCCAATCCCTACATGTTGGCTCACAACTTTCTATAATTTCAGTTCTAGGGACTCTAGAGCTCCCTTCTGATATCTGTGGGGACCAGGCACATTCTCAATAGCTATATAGGTAGAAGACAGAGGTAATTCATTGGTTGTATGACTACTTCATACTTCCCCTTAAACTCAGTGATGATTTTTCGATTCATTTTTCATCCCCAAAGACTTTCTCCAAAGTCTCAGTCTTCTGTGTAGACCTGATAGAAAGAGCGCTTTATACTGCAAATCATGATAACACGAGGGTAGCCCTCAATCCACAGGAAGTCACTAAAGTGCAGCCCAGGTTGGATAAATTCAAGGTTAGTTCAGACCTTCAAAATGTCCACAGCTCAAAGCTATTGTTAGATTGAAGGAATATCCTGGGAAACAATAAAATAAATATAAATAAAACAATAGAAATAAAAAGCTCTTGCCTGCAACCACAGTCACATCTCCTGTCAGTATTTAAACACATCCTTTAAAGAAACAATTACATTTCTCATTTTGGTGCCTTATATTGCCTGTATTGCTATAGTTCTTGAATATACTCAAAACACCTCAATGTTTCCTAACATGTACCTGTCGATTTATAATTTTTAAAACAGACTTCTTATGAGTAAAAGTGCTTGTTAACTTGCATGCATGTGTAACACAAGAGTGCCTCGTTCCCACAGATACCAGAAGAAGGTGCTAGTTTTCCTGAAACTGGAGCTGTAGAATATTGTAATCCATGCTTGAGTCCTGGAAAGTGAACACAAGTTCTCTACAGGAATAACAAGTGCCCTTAACTGCTAAGCCATCTCTCTAGCCCTCTGTCTTTGTAGTTGTTGTTTTAAATTTTGAGAAAGAGACTCTGTGTCTCCCTCATCACTACTGAGAAAATACTGTTTCAGAAATACCATTCCGTGCCCTACATAAGGACCTACCTTAGTTCATGAATGAACCATGCTGTCCCATATCACATATTTCTAGTCTGTGAAACATAATTCCATCCATCGTGTCATCAGCCTAAGCCTGCTCTCTACCTCCCTTGAGTATGATTCCCACGCCCCTATCCCATGAGTAGAATGTGTCACATCTTACTGCTTAGAACACTGGATGGGCTTCACATTTCTTACCAGCATCTATGATTGGACAAGCAGAACCTTAGCAGGCCGGGCTGCATCTTCTCTGGATATCCATTTGCTCATGAAGACAAGTCGAGGGCATTTGTATAGCTAGCCTCCCCTCCCCCACTGCATTCTTCCTCTGATGCCCTCTACACTCATCCATCTCCATCCCCTCAGATCCCTCTGACTTCCCCTAGTATTCAGTTCGATATTTGGAGATTATCCTCTCTACTTATTTTCAAAGATCTCTTCGATGCCTATTCTACACGAGTATGAGTCAACACTTTCCAATCTTCTTCTTTCTTCACGTTTGTTCTCAGCTCATTTCTGCACATTGGGGATGCAAGAGGCAGCAAATGATTGTCTCTTTCCTCAGCTCTTCCTGTGTTCCTCCCATTTCCATAACCAACACCCAGATTCCAGCTTCTCTTCCTCATCCCAAGCGCCTCGCCCCTTAGCCTATAGCTGAAACAATGAATGACCAAGGTTTCACCTCCTCTTCCAACACTAGTGGATCCTCTGGGGAAAAGTTCTGTTAAAGCAGTGACCCGCCTGTGACTCAATGGAAAAAGACGGGTGGACTCCCTTAATCTTGTTTCATGATAACTCTGCACCACCCCAACTGGGGTTTTCAAGGACTCTTTGGTTTCTGTTCCCTTCTGCTTACATCCGCCATGTCTCCAGTCTATGTCCTCTTCTCTCCCAACTTAGTCAGTTAGGGTTTTAAAAAAAAAATCAGAGTTATTACCATGGGAATAGACAAAACAACGAAACACTGCTGTCACTGGAAAAGATTATGAAGCCAATGGAAATGTTAACATATTTGTTTGCTAGGATTGGCATAAGAAAATACCCCAGATGGAGTGACCTGCGCAACACAATCGTACTTAGGAAGCCCTCATTTATGAGGCCAGTAGGGCTCTTTGTTTTTTGAAAGTCTCTTTCCTTGCCTTATTGATGGCCACTGCTTCCTTCTGACCTCTGATGGGCATCTCTCTGTGCATGTTCATATCGTACATCTCGAATCTGTGTCCCATCTGCTTCTTCTATATATGCATGTGAGTGTGTGATGAGTGCAGCTGTTCATGTGTGTACTTGTGTGCATGCAGGTGCATGTGCATCTGGAAGCTGGAGACTGTCTTCTGTTGTCTTCCTTGATCATCTGTCTCCTTATTTTTTTTTTTTTGAGACAGTGTCTCTCAGTAATTCTGGAGTTCATCTGTTCAGCTAGGCTCAATGATCATGACAAGTCTACCCCTACCCAAAGTGCTGGGGTCACACATACAAGTTTCCATTCCTCCTTTTTTATGTGGTACTGAGACCTGAACTCGTGTCCTCATTCTCACATCATCGATTAAGGCACCTCCTCAGGCCCTATCTCTTCTCCTTATAAGGTCCCTAGTCACTAAGTTAGAACCCATCCTGCTGACACTATTTTGACTCAGTCACCGCCTTAAAATTTTTACCTCAAATGTATCCCAGTAGTGGGTAGAGAAGGCTAACACTTTAACTTAGGAAAAGGAGGTGACACAGCTCCACACATAACAATAGGTTCAGTTTCCCCTTTCATATTTTTCTATGTATGTTTATGGTATACATGTATGTTGCATTTGCATATATGTGAGCATGCGAGCATTTGTGTACATGTGGAGGCCTGAGGTTGATATTGGTAATGTTCCTTGATCATTCTCACATTTAAAAGAAAAAAAAAAAAACTAAGGAAGGTCTCTTGTTGAGTTCAGACTCTTTGATGCAGCTAGGGCAGCTAGCCAGCTTGCTCTGGGGAATTCCCTGTCTCCATAATCCAAGCACCAGACTCATAGGCAGGCCGCCATTCCTACTAAGTATTTAATGTGTGTTCATATTCAAGCCTCACTCCTCACATTTCCATAGCAAGTTCTTTATCCACTGAGCAATCTCCCCAGATTTTATATTTTCATTCTCTCAGTAGCAAAAATGAGGACAGATCAAGCCTGGCTTGTCATTATCCAGATCTAGTCCAAAGCTGCTACCAGCTGGTCAGACCTAACATCTGACCTCTGATGCTGTGGGTATCTATGGAGCCCCGTTGTGAAGCCCCACTCCATGCTTACCTCTGCTGGGTGGGTTGTTCACACTTGTAATCAGACTAGGTGCTGCCCCCTCTAGTCTTTCTCTCCTTGACACTGGAAGTGTCTGTTTAAACAACTAGAAAGCCAGCATCCACAAAACTGAAAGGACGGTTCATAAAGGAAATGCCCAGTTATGAAATCACCCAGGATACTGCGTTTAGGACAAAGATGCTGCTGCTAACAGATCTGAACACACAGAGAAGAGAGTGTCTTTGTCTTCTTCTCTCATCTCCTTCTCCCCTGTAGCTCATCTTTTCTGGTTTGCTTCTTCTTCTGACTTTGAAGACTCTCCTAAGCCATTGCCTTCCACATAGAACACCATCTCTTCAGTTTTATTTCTTCCCACCTGATCAGCCCTATTATATATGTATTTTAGCTTCAATGGATTGTATTTTAAGGCTTGTGTGTTGAAGGATGGGCATCCAACTTGTGACGTTGAGAGGTGGTAGAAACTTTAGAAGGTAGGACCAAGGGGAAGGAAGTCAAGTGATGATGGGCATACCTTTGAAAAAATCTCTCTCTCTCTCTCTCTCTCTCTCTCTCTCTCTCTCTCTCTCTCTCTCCCTCCCTCCCTCCCTCTTTCCCTCTCCTCTCCCTTCTTCTTCCTTCTCCTTTCCTCTCTTCTTTCTCTCTCCTTCCTGGATCAAGAGTAATTTCCTCTACCACATGTTCCCACAATGATGTACTGTCTCAGCAGCCGTCAAAAAGCAATGGACCTGTCTGACCATGGGCTCAAACCACGAGCCAAAATGAACCTTTCTTCTCTAAAAGTTAATTATAATAGTTAATGTTGCTATAGCAACAGAAGATGGAGTAGCATAATATGCTTCCATCATTTTTTTCCTACCAGACCATGGCCTAAAACTCATCTCTCTCTCTCTCTCTCTCTCTCTCTCTCTCTCTCTCTCTCTCTCTCTCTCTCTCTGTGTGTGTGTGTGTGTGTGTGTATGTGTGTGTGAGAGAGAGAGAGAGAGAGAGAGAGAAGAGCTCAAAGAGATTTAGAAAAACTGTCAAAACTTTGTTTTTTATGGAGCTATAAATTCAAGCCTAAGTTGTTTCTCTGAACACCAGCCTTTAATTGTCGATTCCTACTCCTAATGAACTGCTTCCGGTGTCTAGATTTCTTCTGCCTCTCGAGTCATAAACATCCACTCCCAAGAGGCACAAGGCTAGCTATACACTATTATCAGAGCTTGAAGTTCATTAGAAGTTCAGATAAATAATTACTCTTCCTTCCAAAGTCATTAGAACCCATTGAATATAACAGGTAAGACCATTATTCAAGTTCTGCAGGTAGGATAACATTTGGCTTCTTTGTGGAAACAATTTTTATGTCATTCTAATGAAGCTTAGAAGGAAAGAAACCCAGGAGCCTATGTCCAAAGCAAAGGCAAGTTAAACCTGGCTCTGCTCTCTTGTTTCTATTCTGCAGGAAAATCAAAATGATGGAGTTACCATCTCAACTGCAGAGGTCAGTCCATGAAGGTGACCTTTGAGAACTGTATTTTTTCTTTTATTAGTTGAAAGCTGAAAAGAATAAGGAAAACAATGTTACTAAAACGATGAAGCCAATCTGAAAAGGAAAACACAGGGCAAGGAAATGAGAGCAACTGAAAATATCAGGATCATGAAAGATGGCCAGGATAATCTACTTAACCCTGCCTTCCAAGGTCCTGCAGTGTTTGTCTAACTTCAGGCTGAGTATCAATAACACTCAAGGTGATTTATGGTAGGGACAGAATTTTCTGTGAGAACGGGTGATGGAAGTCCAGCATCAAGAAGATCGAAGTCTCCCTGTAGACAGAGCATAGAAGGCTGGACAATGTCAAGGGGTGGGAAATGAGGCTGTTTTGTGAATGGTCCACATGTGTGAATGAAGGCAAGTGGCAACGACTGGTCTTTTATTCTCCATTGGGATTTTATTCTCCATTGATAATTTCCATTCACTCGTCTTTCAGACTAGATAATTTTCAATGCTAATTCATCAAGATGTCACTTCCTTGGGTTTTGTTAGGTATATGTCAGAACACGTTTGAGATAATTATTTAAAAAATAAAGCTGAACAAATCACACTTCCCTAGGCTTACCCAAAACAGTGAGATTAGCAGGTGAAATTCAGAAACTACCTTGTAGAAATAAATGGGTTAGGAATCTGGAATGAGGTCATGAGCCATTTCAAGAGTGAATGTCTCTGAATGACCTACATTATAGTATATGGGGCATTCTCTATTTACAGAGAGCAAACCTGAGCTAGTGAATGTAAGATGTAGGATCATCTGGCAATATGTTCTTTTTACTCTAAACATGACTATGTAATTCATTTCCCGTAATTACCCAGGAATTAAAAAACATGCACAAGGGGTTGGGGATTTAGTTCAGCGGTAGAGCACTTGCCTAGCAAGCGCAAGGCTCTGGGTTCGGTCCCCAGCTCCGAAAAAAAGAAAAAAAAAAAAAGCACGCACAAGTGTCTTTAACTTCCACAGCCTCACGCATATTCCAGGTATGTTCCAGGTTATAAATGAACATGTGAAGGCCTAAGAGAACCAAGGCGAGAGAAGAGAAGACCCTTGGGTAGTGTGTTGAACCTTTTGTGCATCTGCTTCTGAAGCATATATCTTTTCCATTTCCTCTGTAGGTCTTTGCTGATTCTCCCCTTCTTTTCATTCAGATGCACACCTATTTCTAAGCATCTGTCTTAACCCAAGACTTAGAACCAAGTCTTCACTCAGCCAGGGTTCCACCCATGTGCTCCAACAGAAGCCCCCCTTTTCTTTCTGAACACACAGCCTGCTCCAGATGTCTCTAGCTAAGATCAGATGGTTGGTCCTTCAATGGCACACTCATACTTTGTTTCATCTCTCTTTTTTTTTAAACCATAATTGATAAGTGATCTGAAATCTATCTGTTGTCCTCGCTACATTCTCTTGCAAACCATTCATTTAGCCATAGCGGTTTTCCCCAACATTACCTGTGCATGAGATCAGCCACAAAAATCTTGATAGACCTAAGGCAAGTAGGTGGACCCAAGAGTGTTGAAACAATAGGTTGAGGAGGCATTGTCCCAAGTTCATCCCGAAGTTACAGTTGAAACGTGGGAGGGTCGTTGTCACCCCATTGGCTCTGCTCTTTTCCTTCCTCTCTATCCCTATATCCCAGACTTTCTCATTCCTCATTTCCAAGGGCTTTATTCTAGTTGACATCACCATGTTTCCGTAAGAGCAACCAGACCATTTTGTGGCACATCCTCCTATCTTGGCCCTCTCTTGACCCTAGCCATCCCCCACAGCCTCTGGAGCCCTGTTCTGCTTCAAGAAGAATCAGCCAGTAGGAATCTTGTCTTTGCAATACACCCCTCCTCTGCCTCATCCAGGAGGAAACCTGGATTTCCCCTGATGACATAACATCTTCACAATTCCCAAGGTGAGTCTATTTGTTCTCCACACACCCCTTTGCTTTTTGCCCTAACAACCAGGCCAAGCATCCTGTGGCCCCCGTGTGAACTTTTAACTTCTCTCCCTTTACTTCTTAATGTCACAAGCCTTGCCTAACTTTTGATACCCATTTTTTCATTGGTGTCCCCTGGGAGCCATCTGGGGCCTGAGCGCGGTCTACAGAGGCTAGTGGGCAGTGTAGACACGTAACATGTTTAATTTTGGTCCTTTCAGTTTGCACATCACTTCGAAAGCAGGCTGTTTGCTGTATCTATGTCGTCGCCAGGTGAGTAACATGCTTCTGATGCCTAAGACCCTTGAACTTCTTTCATTACACCTCAGTCTTCACTGGTTTAACTTTGGTGTTGTTTCCCAGAGGCAGTCTTCAAAAGGCACTGGGTCAGTGACTCCTCCGTGAATCCAGAGTTAATCATCCCCCGTGTACAATGGGGATGCACTCTGAAAGCCACTGTAAATTGAAGGTATTGTGTCAAAAGCGAACTTACTCTAACTAACCTGTAGCCTGATTAACTGATTTTTCAATGTGCTCATAACATTTATATTAGCCAGTGGCAAAACCATTAAGCACAAAGCCCGTTTTATGATATGGCGTTAACTATCTCACATAACTGAATGCAGTGTCCAATGGACTACAGTGATATTAACGTCCTCTGTGATTCCATGGGACCTGTGGTTTGTTGCTGATACTGTCCAGCACCACAGAGGGTCATATTGCAAATCATTGGCCCAGGAGAAGATCCAATAAAACTCCAGGTATTTTTGGTTTTTTTTTTCTACTGTATGCATATGACTTTCATAATATGCTGAAGTTACAAGTCATGAAATGGATCTACTGTAGGTTGGGAATTTCCAGGCTCTGGGGACGATTGACAGCTTACAACTAAGCACACAGGCTACTGTTTCCTTGTCTTTCACATCACACCAACAGTGATTATGCTCACATCTCAGTCTAAAAACTATCCCCGATTGTTCTTAGAAGACATTCTACAGGAAAAACAGGGGTCGAAGTCCTTGAGAGTGCACGGGTTTGGCAGGAGGATGACAACCTGCTCTGTGGGGCAGCTGTGACAATTCACATTCCACCTGCAGCTTCTGAGTGGTGACTGACTCACCACACCCACAGAATCATTTCAACAAATATGAACAGTGTGGCCAGCAGAAAGACCTAGGATTATGGGACAGCGAGCCAAGTCCAAGATGGGGTTTCTTGTATGCCCACCACAATAAAGGGTCCTTCTTAAATATCATAAAAGCAATGACTGCCATAAAAAAATAAAAGCAACTAAAGAGTGCAGAGAGACAGAGGACAAAATGTCATAAAAGACACAGTCATAAAATATCACCGGGGCACGCAGGGGGAAAATATTTACACGGTCATAATAATGTAATGATTTAAAAAGTCATGTGATTGCCTGAGTAGGATGCGAAGGAGGGTGTGAGGTGAACAGACACCTCTTCTGTTGGTGTAGACAGCTGTGCCGAATGTATAAACTCATTAAAGAGCAAAAGCAATGGAAGCGGATTACTCAGAGATCTGAAGATTAATGTGGGAAACGGCAGAGCGATGTGTCAAGCCTGTTGATTACATCATGAACTCTCCGTCGTGAGCACTTTACCTCCGAATGGACAAGTTAGCACTGACTTAAAGCACAGAGGCTTTTATTAACCTTTCAGTGTTTGCATTATCTTGAAGAGCTATTCTTTCATAAATCCATCAGGATAGTCTGATGGCGTGTTTCCTTTCCTACCATCCTGTTTCTGCACCTCACTTATCTCCAGACATTGCAGGTTTTCTTGTTGATTTGCATGATAAATACAATATATATTTCTACATTATAAATATGTATATATATACTTTATTTCACCAAGTGGCTGTTTGCTTGGTATTTTGTTTCTAATGCCAAACAAAATGTAGTCAAATATATCAAACATTATAAATAGAAATTTGCAAATGAGTTACATATTCATTAATATTCCTTATTTCTAAAGGATATTTTATTTCAAAAATTAAAATAGCTCTTAGTACCATATGTTTTATATGCTTTTCTTAGATATTAATTCAAAGACCTCTGCTTGTTAGTGGTCTCTCTTAAAAATTAATCTTTCTTATGTATAGCAAATTTCATGCCTTCTTTATGAGATTAGAGTTTAATTTTCACTTTCAGTCTTGTTTCAGATCTATTATAAATCACTTTTTTATTGAATGTGATTATAATATAGATAGTGCCTGAAAAAATAATTATCTTGTTACCATATTAAAAAAACAAACAAACACACAAAGAGGTTTTGGATATGTTTGTGTTTACTCCTCTGGCTTATCCTTGGAAAATTTTCAGTGAACCTCAAAGTAAATTACATAACTTATTTGCTGTGTGTCTGTTGATGATGTAATAAATTTCATTAAGGTTACTTAAAGGAGCTAAGTCTCTCTCTCTCTCTCTCTCTCTCTCTCTGCAACAACTATTGGTCTTTATTTTATTTTGTTTGTTTGTTTGGGGTGTGTGTGTGTGTGTGTATGTGTATGTGTGTGTGTGTGTGTGTGTGTGTGTGTGTGTGTGTGTATGTGTTGTGTGTCCACTAAGGGGAGGGTGGAATCTTGTGAGCCCCTCCCCCTCTCCACTATGAGATATTGCCTAACCCTAGCTTCTGCAGGTTTTGTGCAGGAAATCTTAGCTACTGTGAATTTAAGCATCCGAAGGCCTTGTCAGGTCATGTCTGGATGACAATGTTTCACAATACTCATCTTCTTCCTCTGGCTCTCACACTGTCTTTGCCTCTTCTTCCACCAGGGTCCTAATCGTGGTTATAAGTATTTCCCAACTAACAGTGGTTCAAATTACTGTAGTTTTGACTTCTCGGTGACTTGAAATCCATACATGTCAAGTAGAAGCCAGAAGTTGTACTGCTTCTCTGGCTTACATATATGGTCCAATCCTAATTGCACCAAGTGGTCCCCAAGGCCGTGGGGAGAGCAGTCACAGTGTGCAGCTTGCTGTGTGGTTGAGCTGGGTGAGTTGACTGCATTTTTAACCTAGGGCGATCTCAATCAGTGGTGCGTAGACAAGGAGGATACCCATTTTAAGTCGAGGAACTACTGTAGGATTTAACCAACAAAAATCTCAGTAATCTAACTTTTAAAATTGACATTATGGCTGAGAACCAGTAATCCTTTTAAGTTTTCCATCACTAATTATGTCACTACACATTGGCAGAATTAAATGAGAGTTTCATTTCCTGAAGGCTGGAGGAAGAGAGAGAGAGAGAGAAAGAGAGAGAGAGAGAGAGAGTGATTTGGGCTAGTACTACCAAGGTAGGCCATGCAGAGGGAGATGCCCACAGCAAGCATCCCCTCCTAGAAATAAAAGAGAGGGAAGAGAATATCACCTATCTCAGCTTGAAGATGTGGTCAGTGAGAAGACAGCCCCACTCACAGAAGGCGTGTGCAGTGCTGGGACCATGCACTCACAGAAGGCTCTCATCCGTGACCATTTTTCTATCACTTGTCCTTTGACTTATTACTTATCCCCCATTCAGAAAAGTAACAATAAAAGATATTACCTATTTGGATGTAGAAGTTTGCTTCCAGGAGACAGAACTGTCCGATTTTTGTCTTCATATGAATTTTCAATGCCAGGATAGTAATTGCACTGTGTTTTCTTCTTCTGGGTCAGAGATGTGTAACTTCTCACCTGGAATCATGTGAGAAATACTCACACTCCTAAGACTCGTCCATGTGGTTCATTCTGGGGCAAGTTCTAAACTAGTTATCTCTTTAAAAAAACAAAACAGAAACAAAAACAAAAACAAAACATTGGTGAGCTGTTATCCAGCTAGGTGAGCACTGTGCGCTGCTGAGGGGTTATTTCCTTCAGTCATTCTGCTTGTATACAACCGCTCCCTCACTCTGTTAAACCCAGCAAATAACACTAGCGGAATCTTGTATCTTTCTTGTTACAGTGCATGATTCCAACTTATGCCTCCAAATCCCCCACTACACTGGCAAAACTTACCTAATTTAGCACAAACCCAAGAGGCTGTCAACCTTACAAGGATTTCTAGGGGGATTCAGTTTGCCTGACAAATACAGAAGCTAAAGAGCACACATGCATGGCCATGTTGCTCAGCTTTCCCTGGATGGGACATAACTCCTAGGGTTTCTTGCTTTGAAAGCAAGAAAGGTTTACTCTGGCAAAGTTTTGAAGGTTTCAGTCCATAGTCAGTGGCCCTTTTGCTTGGGGATTGTAGCGAGGCAGCATATCATGGTAGAAGTGCATGGTGCGGGAAAATTCTCCTCTCCCTAGAGTTAGAAAGAACAATTTGCAAATTCATTTGGAATAACAAAAAAACCCAGGATATCGAAAACTATCCTCAACAATAAAAGAACTTCTGGGGAAATCATCATCCCTGACCTCAAGATTACAGAGCAATAGTGATAAAAAACTGTATGGTATTGGTACAGAGACAGGCAGATAGATCAATGGGATAGAATTGAAGACCAGAAATGAACCCACACACCTTTGGTCTCTTGATCTTTGACAAAGGAGCTAAAACCATCCAGTGGAAAAAGGAGCATTTTCAGCAAATGGTGCTGGTTCAACTGGAGGTCAGCATGTAGAAGAATGCAGATTGATCCATTCTTATCATCCTGTACAAAACTTAAGTCCAAGTGGATCAAGGACCTCCACATAAAACCAGATACACTCAACTAATAAAAGAAAATGTGGGGAAGAACCTCGAACATGTGGGCACTGGGGAAATTTTCCTGAACAGAGCACCAGTGACTTATGCTCTAAGATCAATAATCGACAAATGGGACCTCATAAAATTGTAATACTTCTGTAAGGAAAAGGACACTGTCATTAGAACAAAATGGAAACCAACAGAGTGGGAAATGTTCTTTACTGATCCTACATCCAATAGATGGCTAATATCTAATATATACAAAGAACTCAAGAAGTTACAAATAACCCTATTAAAATGGGGTACAGAGCTAAACAAAGAGTTCTCAAATGAGGAATATTGAATGACTGAGAAGCACCTAAAGAAATGTTCAACATACTTAGTCATCGGGAAATGCAAATCAAAACAACCCTGAGATTCCACCTCACACCAGTCAGAATGGCTAAGATTAAAAAAAAAAAAAAAACCTCAGGTGACAATAGATGCTGGTGGTGAGGATGTGGAGAAAGAGGAACACTCCTCCATTGTTGGTGAGATTGCAAACTGGTATAACCACTCTGGATATCAGTCTGGAGTTTCCTCAGAAAACTAGACATAGTACTACCCGAGGACCCAGCTATACAAGTCCTGGGCATATACCCAAAGGATACTCCAACATATAACAAACACACATGCTCCACTATGTTCATAGCAGCCTTATTTATAATAGCCAGAAGTTGGAAAGAACCCATTTGTCCCTTGACAGAGGAATAGATAGAGAACATGTGGTACATCTATACAATGGAGCTAATACTCAGCTATTAAAGACAATGACTTCATGAAATTCAAAGGCAAATGGATGGAGCTAGAAAATATTATCCTGAGTGAGGTAACCCAACCACAAAAAGACACGCATGGTGTGCACTCACTGATAAGTGAATATTAGCTCAAAAGCTCGGATTACTCAAGATACAATCCACAGACCACATGAAGCTCAAGAAGAAGGATGACCAAAATGCAGATCCTTCAGTCCTTCCTAGAAGGGAGAACAAAAATATTCATAGGAGGAAATACAGAGACAAAGTTTGGAGCAGAGACTGAAGGAAAGGCCATCCAGAGACTGCCCTACCTGGGGATCCAGCCCATATATAGACAGTCACCAAATCCAGACAATATTGCTGATGCCAAGAAGTGCATGCTGACAGGAGCCTAATATAGCTGTCTCCTGAGAGGATCTGCTACAGCATGACAAATACAGAGGCAGATGCTTGCATTGGCTAACCATTGAACTTAGAATGGGTTCCCCATTGGAGGAGTTAGAGAAAAGATTGAAGGAGCTGAAGGGATTTGCAACCCCATATGAACAACAATACCAAACAACCAGAGCTCCCAGGGACTAAACCACCATCCAAAGATTACACATGGACAGAACCATGGCTCCAGCTGCATATGTAGCAGAGGATGGCCTTGATGGACACCAATGGGAGGAGAGGCCCTTGGTCCTGCCAAGGCTGGACTCCCACAGTATAGGGAAATATCAGGGCAGGGAGGCAGGAAGGGGTGAGTGGATGGGTGGAGAAACACTCTCATAGAAGAAGGGGGAAAGGGGATGGGATGGGGATTTATGGATGGGAAACAGGGAAAGGGGATACCATTTGAAATGTAAATAAATAAAAAATATCTGACAAAAAGAAAAAGAAACGAAGAGGAAGAAACTAGGTCTCATCTGTTCAAAAGCCTACCTCTTAAGCTTTTTCACTGCCTTTCAGTCCAGATCCAGTCTGGGAACAAATTCTTTAACACCTGGACCTTTGGAAGACATTCGTATCCTAAACAATGGCATTAAGGTGATGCCAGCGATGTTTCAGGGATGCTGGAGTTTGAAGGGTCCTGAAGATGCTGTGCATATGCTCTACCATTGAGTTCTACCCACAGCACAACTGAATTCAGGTAAACATCTTTTAGTAATATGTACACAGAGTATAATTTCTGTTCTCAAGATCCATAGGTTTTACAAGTCGGAATAACCTTTGATCTTTGAGTGTTGAAAACCTTCTTCTGGGAAGGATTTTTAGAGTCGGAGGAAACAAGGACACCACAAGAAAATCCACAGAATCAAGTAACTGGGGTTCATAGGGGTTCACAGAGAGTGAATCAACAATCAGGGAGCCTGTCTGTGTCTGACCTAGGCCCTCTCCATATGAGCTATGGCTCTCATATATGTATACGTGGCTCTCAACTTTCAACATCTTGCTAAGCCTGTTGTTTTAAAGTCAAGACACCCTATTAGCAACATTGAATTGGGTTTGAATTTCTCATCTTTCTCTTAATTTGTTTTCTCAAAGTCTTCTAACAATGTGTTTTAAATGATGGAGATTGTTCTTGTGCATGCCATTCTACTTTACCTTTCATGAAATTCTTGGTGGTGCCATCTCTCTGAGGTCTCTCATACATCTTCACCAGATATAATGAATTCCCCTTCAGGACCCAAGAGTAATAGCTCTATCCTTCTAGTAACTCATCAATTGGTAGCATTGTCATAGAGATTAGCTAGTTCAAAACATATAGTCCCATGTCATTGACTCAGCCAAAACGCAGCCAGTCTCTTAGGTCACACTGGAGCTCACAAAGAGAAAGTTGGTGGTTTCATATCCATTTTCTTGACACGTTCTCTGGTCAGAATTGGAGGCACCTAGCATCATGCTGTAGAATAAGACCCCAAGCTTGGTTCTGGCTATGGTTAATGAGGCCTGAGGATTTGTTGGGATGATAAGTACAGTCAAGGGAGAAGACTAATTTCAGATGCCAAGCAACGTTGTATTTTATCGTAAACTTCTTAAGAGAATTTCAAGGCTGGTGTCTAGACATCTGAATTAGAGGAAGCAAATGTTGGGGCAGATAATCTTTACTGGGTAAGTGCAGCAACTTCGTTCTCTATGACACATTCCTGATGACCTCTATAGATATATTGTCTTCAAAGAAACTTTTATCAATATTTGATAGTATATGCTCTCATTAGTTGTACTAAATTAAGCCATAAGAAATTCCTGGTATTAGGTCATTTTAACCTACAAAAATATTTATTTGACTAAGGAGATAGCTCAGATGGTAAAGAGCTTGCTATGTAAGCATAAGAACCCATGTTGGATCCCCAGAACCCACATAAAAATCTGGGCATGGTGGTGCACACTTGTTGGAGAAACAAAGATAGGTGGATCCTTGGGGATTCCTGGCTAACCAGTCTGGCCAAACTGGTGAGCTCCAGGTTATGAAGAAACTGTCTCAAACACCAAGGAATACATCCACAATTGGCCTTAAACCTTCATAAACACACACACACACACACACACACACACACACACACACACACACACACACATATGCCTGTAAACACACGAACCCACACACATGCAAGCACACAGACACACAGAATGAAAATTTCACAGGGCTTATATAACAATGACTGTAAATCATCTTTGTTTACCTATGATGGTTATCAACTTGATCACAATCCTGAGGCTGCCAAAAGTTTGCAGAAGGCATTTGTCTATTCAATCTTCCACATTCGCCATCAGAGCAAATAGTACTAGGGAGTTTTGGTCAATTCTAAGCAAACACTGATGTTAAGGACATTCTTAGACATAGAGTGATGACATCTAGTCCTGATCCAATTTCTGGCTGTAGTCAAAGGGATTCTCTGCTTCTTCAGCCAGAAGATGCTCATTAACTGCCTGAGCAAATGTCCTTTGCAGCTTAGTTTTCTAGGAGTTATTACCCATAATGGTCGCGAGCTGGTTTTATGAGCTGTCTTACTTTTCCCTCGTTATATCATTGATTTAGTATGCTAACTTACTTCTCTTATTAATTTGCTCTTGAATCCAGAACAGCTCCAAGTTCTGTCAGATTTTCTGGAAGATTTATGTTTGCATTTTTATTATGCTTTAAAAACCAGTCTTCTGCAAGTTACATTCAAGGATGATTCCATTTAACACCCCTCCCCCCAAAAAATGTATATTACTTATTCAACTGTTTGAAACAGAACCATTTCACTTTAGGAAAAATGAATTTAATTTTTGTTGTCTCGTTCTGGTTCATGGGCAAATGCATCAAGGAGAAATTATCTGCTCCTTGGCACTCAGAGCTGTAAAGCTGCCTTGCTTGTTACTGCTCTCCTCCTTTGTGGTAATAACTCGAGAACAACTTGAAATTTTTTCCAGTCACTGGAATTTTCAGCCTTCTTAATTCAAAACACTTTTGATCATTTATGTTTTATCCAGGAAATTGGTTACTTTTTAAAAAGTTGCTGTAAATCCTGAGTGTACTTTTAAGTATTCCTGCTGGCTGCTGTTTTTCCTCATGCCGAGCGTCCCAGGGTGAGTTTTCCTCTTGACTAGCCATAGATCCACACACAGTTGTACACATATTTCCTCTCAACAAAATACATTTTTCTCTGCTTTAAAAACAATACCCTGGAACAGGAAGATCAAATTGGGGAAGGAAGAGAGGGATGGGAGAAGGAACATGGGGAGAGACAGCTAATATTGAGGGCCCTCTGTGAGGTAGTATGGAAAACTAACACAGTAGAAGCTTTCTAATACAGGGGGGGGAGGGAGGGAAGAAGAGAGGGAGGGGGAGAGGGAGACGGAGACAGAGACAGAGAGAGATGCAATCTAACTGAAATTGCCAGAAAATAGAGGAAAGAGAACCCCTTTTGGACATTATCACTAAATGAAGCTTCCAGTGCCAAGATTGGGTTACATCTCATTGAGTTGTTGGCTGAAGGGGTCTAAGAGGAGCCTCCAAACAGGCCATTCTGTTACCAAGACTATAGGTTGCTTTCTGCAAATGAACAGTAAGACCCCTATTGCTAAAGACAATACCTAAACAAATCATAGGAGTCAAGCTGGTGCCTATATTAAGCCTTCACCCATGTGTTCTAGTGTCTTTGGTACAGGAAGATACTCTGCAGGCTACCGAAAGAGAAATATAAACACCAACCCAGCCACAAACCCTTTGATCTATAATGGTGGTACAAAGTTTGTGAGGGCAAACAGCCAATACCTGATTTCATGGAAAGCCCACTCCATGAGGTAGAACCCATGCTCAACACTGTTTAGGCAGCCAAAAACTAAGACTAGACAGTTCAGGGACCTAGGCTAAAACCAATACTCCGTTCAAGGCAGGGGACAAAAGAGTAGCAATAAAATGATTCCTAATGATATTATGCTATGCTCCTAGATCAGAGCCTTGTCCAGCCATCATCAAAGAAAGTTCTTCTTACAGTAGATGGAACAGATGTAGAGACCCACCGCCCGCAGAGAATGAGAGCCCCAAACAAGATGTCTTCATCCAATCTCTTCCTTTAGGTCTCAGGGAACTCTGAGGAAGAGGAGGCAGAGAGAGTGTAAGAGCCAGATGTCATGAAGGCTGTCAAGGTAACAAGGCCCTCTAAGTCAACACGATCAATACACGCATGAACTCACAGACCGAAGCAGCAAGCACGGGGCTACACAAATCCACAGCAGTTGGGGTCCTAGAGCTGAAAAGAAAGATGGACACATGACCCCATCCCCAACCCAAAAGCCATCCGATTGATAAGCACTTGCAAATGAAAATATTTTCATAATTCAGTCCGAGAAAGTCTCATTTTCAGAACAAACTATTCTTTAGGGTAGACTACACGTCCAGCAGTCGATGGCCAATGGAAAATGAAGTCAGAGTATCTTTGGAGGGTTGGGAGTCCCTTGTCTCATAATGCTGTGTCAGGGGGTCTTCCTTTTTCCTTATTTAAATTTTATCTTAATATTGTGTGTGTGTGTGTGTGTGTGTGTGTGTGTGTGTGTTTTCTTCTCTCTTTTACCTTACATGTCTTTTGTGTTATATTATGTTTTCCAGTTTAGTGGTTTTAGGGGATTCATGAGTGCAAACAAGTAGATGTCTGTTTCTCTTGCCTTCTCTTGGGCTCTTTTCCTTCTGTTGGTTTGCTTTGTCCAATTCCAATGTGTGAGTTTCTGCTTTATCATGTTTTATTTTAGTATTATTCCTTAGAATCCCCTTGCTTTCTGATGAAAGACAAAAGGAGGGTACATCTGGATGGGAGGTGAGAGGTGCACAGAGGAGTAGAGGAAGGGAAATGGTAGTCAGGATATGTTGTATGAGGAGGAAAACATAGTTTCAGTAAAAGGGAAAAAAGAATAATAAAAATGTTTTACTTGGGTCCTTTTGTTGATTTCCATTGACTTTTTAAAGAATTAATCTGTTCTTAACTTCTTACACTTAAAAAAAAACTTTAAAGAAATATTATATGGCCAGGCAAGCCTTTAATCCCAGCACCTAGGAAGCAGAAAGAGTAGATCACTGAGTTTGAGACCAGCCTGGTCTACAGAGTGATTTCCTAGATAGCCAAGGCTACACAGAAAAACCTTCTCTAGGAAACATTTTTTTAAAGTATTATACGGTAATGAAAACTCTCTTGAGCAAACCTTGGAGCTGAAAGTGTGGTATAGTAGTGAACAGGAAAAGATGCTGGGATGGAGGACCCTAAAGGGTTTGTGATTTTACAGTAACAACTCAGCCAGCTCAGCCAGAGTCAGAAGGGTTTGCCAGCCAAAGAGGTGAGGAAGCTCAGAGCTGGAATAGGGTAGGCAAAGAAGGTGGAGAAAAGAGACATAAAGACATTGGTGTTGTTGTGATTTATAGTTCCATGTTAGTGGGGGGTGTTTGACATGATAACAGTCACACACACACACACACAAAATATATGTATATATGTATATGTGTATATACATATATATATACACAGAATGTATTAGTTACTGATATATGTGCATATGTATGTGTGTGCATGTGTGCATGTGTGTGTATATAAACAATATATATTAGTTTTTATTTTTTATTCATGTTTGTTTTTATTGTTTGCTGCTTTATTTTTATTTTAGATGTATAGAAAAACTGAACAAGAAGCACACTGTTTCCTGTGCCCAATTCAATACTGATTCATTTTTACTAGTGACCTTTGGCTTCAAACCAATGAAACAAGTGTCTTCTCCCTAACTTGTTATATTTAAAAATCAGGGCCAGTAGGATGGCTCGTTGGCTAAAAGCACTTGATGCTACATATGCACTCATATTCACGTGGAAACATCACATGCACACACACACACACACACACACACACACACACACACACACACACACTAAAACCAGTAAAGATTAAAATGCAAACATGAAGTATCAGTTGTTCGAACTATGAGTTTGCTATGTTCACACCCATTCTGATTTTTAAAAAGATAATTATTTCTTGAAGATAATTGTTACTCTGAGAGCCTGAATTGCTTGCTAATACGCGCTAGATCAGTTCATGAGTCACCTAGATCCCTCAGTTTAAAACCCATATTTAACTGTATGGTGTCGTGTTTAAAAATTAAAGTTAATCAGAGTTTCAGCTCCTATTCCGGTGAAAGATCAGTCATCCTGGCTGAGTGAAAGATTCTTTCCAATTTTTAAAAATACTCAAATGGATCTTGAAATTGAAACTTTCAGAAGGCAAAGAGTTTAGCTTTTATTTCTTCTGTTGGACAGTCAGAAATCTGGTCACAAAGAAAAGCCCATTTTTATTTTTCTTCTATGCTTTTATTTTGCTTGAAGGATCAAAGTCATTAGAAATTAACTGTACAAACTGGTATCTAAATACGTTGCTACAATTAAAGAAAAACATCATTTTCTTAAAAGACAGGGAAGAGAGGACTTTGACCAGAGGAAGGCAGCCCTCGGGGTGAGAAAGAGCCTGATCCATATTTGGGAAGTGAAATGTTCCCAGGGTTAGACAGAAAATGCGACAAGATCCATACCAGGCTGGAGAGATCACTGACAGCCAAACCTTAAAAGGTGGCCAAAGGAGCACGCACAATAGGATGCCGAGACTTGAGAATGTGTGCAGAAATGCAAATAGTGACGCCAGCAGATTGGAATCTCAAAAGATTACTTTGATCCTCTGGTGGAAAATAAATTGTGTGGGAAATGAGACGGAAGCCTGGGGAGCAAGTGTGGTCCGATGCTGCAAGGGACTGAGGTGTCCTACACCAGTCATCCTGGTTGGCCTGGAAGGAAGGAGGTAGAGCAAGTGTTTGCATTGACTTTGGCTTTGTAGAAAGAGTTATTTTTCTATTCTGTGCTTTGTGTGTAAATGTCTACAATTATCCACCATCCTTTTCTCTTTTCTGTAAGATATAGGAACTTAGCATTCTTCTGCTCGCTTCTGTCTCCTTGGAACCACATTCCAACTTTGGTTATTAGAATCTGTAGTGCCATGTCCAAACCATTGCTAGGTGTGATTTATAGGGTGACTTTCAATTACTCCCTCTCAGTTTACTTCTGAATCCCCTGTAAGACTTGTTCGCCACAAAGAACTTCTCCTTCTGATCTGTTTGCTTAACTTTCAGTTTTACTGATTCTAACAGCAGCTAGCAAATACTTCTGTTTTTAAACACAGTTGACTAACTGAACTCAGTCCTCACCATGCACTATGTGTGCTTGAGCATCTTGCCCCTGACAGTGTGTTTTCTTATTTTATTTCTTTAATAATTTATTTACTGTTATGTACATTGGTGTGACCTGGAGTTGTGACAGTTGAGGGCTGCCCTGTGGGTGCTGAGAACTAAACCTTGATCCTCTGAAAGAATAGCCAGCACTCTTAACCAGGAAGCCACTTCTTCAGCCCTGTGTTTTCTTATTTTAACTACAGAGACTACACCCAGAGTAGTGGTTTGGTAGCAAACCTTCCCCCTTCCGTTCTGCAAAGAGCCCCATTGTCTTAGGTGTTTAGTCTTTGGAAAGAACGTTCTGAGAGTCAAATTGCATTTAGTTCTTTAGCACGTGACCTTTTCTTCTTTGATGAAAGTTGGGTGTTTTTTGTTTGTTTGTTTCTTTATATATATTTGAAATTTAAAGTTGTTTGCATCTCAAGATCACTCTGATTTTTTTGTCTATGGAGCATCTAGTAGAACACATAGAGGATGAAGATACACATGGATAAATACATAAGGGTAGGCCAGGCAAAATTGAAACTGATCCATTCCTTCTCTGGTTCACTGTTAGTCTCAGCTGTAGATGACATTGCCACCACTGAAGGAAGTCAGACTGGCCACTCTACTGTCCTGAAGGTTTGCTGAGACTAGAAAGTTCTGGAAGGCCTCCCTGACCTTAAAGAAAGCTTCGTGCCATTAGAACCTGATCCAATTATTCTTCCGACACCTGGATGAGCTAGCAAACCTCTGAGCCTGCTTCCTAAGTCTTCTTCCTCCCTCCTTACACTGGAGAATTTGCACACGATAAGAAATAAAAATGAAGTTTAACTCTTCATAGCTTTGTGGATTTTGTATAAAACCAACAAAAAAGCATGCTGAGAACACAAAACAGGAACGACAACATCGAAAACCTACAAAACAAAATGTGCATGAAATTAAAGCCAGTCTTTATGTCTTTTTGTACTTTCCATATGGCTAGCCATCAGAACAACAACAGCCATTGGTTGTTAGTACACTACAAACGTCATGAAGTCTTGCGTATTAACCAGCAAATGATAATCTATGCCTTCCGTCAGCTCACTATTCCTTTATTTTATACTTGTGGTAATTCTAGAGGCATTTTTCTCTAGCCAGATTGCTATGGCTCTAATGTCCCTCTACAAGGCAAATTTTGGAAATGAAATCGTCAATGTAATAGCATTAAGGGGTGGGAACTGTAAGGGCTTCTGCCCTTATGACAGGGGGCCATTCTTACAGAAGACCAAGTTCAGCCTCTTTCTTCTCCCACCCCTACCTTCCTTCCTGCTAATGATGTCGCAAGAAGGGATGGGCACCAAAAGTCAGCGCCTTGACCTTGGACATCAGCCTTCAGAGCTGTGAGGAGATAAGATTTTATTTTATATAAATCATCTCACTTCAGGCATTGTGCTCTTGCAACACCAGACAGACAGAGACAGAGACAGAGATCTATGCAAACCTTTCCATCTCTGTAGGCGTGGGTTAATCCATGCTTCATCAGTTAAACAGAAGAGACTTGTTGGATTTTATTATTCATTTGAATAACACGATAGGCGATGAATATATGGCTATGTTCCAATTGGTATACACAAAGACGCCAAGAAGCACAGGCACCTTGTGCCTAGGTAGCCGTTGACTTCCCTAGTGTACAGGGCGATTGCTACCATGCTCTGCTTTCTTTCCCCCTCAAAAGTGTCTCTCAAAAGCCACTCCTTAAAGGGATGCTTCCTTTTATTCTAAAGCACTGGTTCTCAGCCTTCCTAATGCTGCAACCCTTTAATACAGTTCTTCATGTGTTGGTGACCCCCAACCATAAAATTATTTTCACAATGACTTCAAAATTGTAATTTTCCTACTTTGGTGAACTTAAATGTAAAGCTCTGTGCTTTCAATGGTCTTAGGTGACCCCTGTGAAAGGTCTGTCAAGTCCCCCAAAGGGGTCCCTACCCACAGGTTGAGAACCTCTGTTCTAAAGGGATCCCTTTGAAGCAGTTGAGCATAGCTTTATTTTTTTTTCTCTCTTTTTATTTTTTTTTTTTTCGGAGCTGGGGACCGAACCCAGGGCCTTGCGTTTGCTAGGCAAGCGCTCTACCACTGAGCTAAATCCCCAACCCCAGCATAGCTTTATTTTTACACTTTCACTGTTCGTTGCATTGTTCTGTACTTGTCTTCCATAAAGAGGGAAAAGCTATGACAGAGTTGAGGCTAGGAAAACTTTGTCATATCCTCTTCATGACTAATATGTCCTTTTCCTAGTCAGGTGTATAGAGTCAGGTGTATAGCAGGGATTTTTTTTTTCTTTGAGCAGCTATCTTAATCTATCTGTGTGTCATTTTTATTTGGTGGCTTATTACAATATAAATGACTTTGTGTTAAAAGTTTTCTGAAGAAAATAATACTAAATTATTAATTTGTGTGAAGTTCTTATGATGCTACCTGAGACATGGTAGGTTCTCACTAAGTGTTAATAACTGGAAATGAACTGAGTTGCCTTTCTGACTCACTAGGGTCACATGCCCTTTATCATCAGAAACATACCTCAGTCAGTTTTCCTTCTACAGTATGTGGACACGCTTGTGTAGACCAAAGCAAGCAAACTGCTCTTAGAGTATCTGTAAGAATCTCATTGCACTGATGTCTTGAAAACCATATTGTACCGATTTCTAGGCAGAAAAACTAGTGCTAACTCATAAGAAACACAAGGACCAATTTTAATTCAACCACAAATGCTGCATCAGAAGAAAAATATATCAAAAAAAAGTCTGATAAGGGGCATTAGATCACAAGGCATGTTCCTCATTGCCAAATTTGGAACTTGGGGAGTATTTTCCCTTTATTGAGCACGAAAAAATTTGTATAACAGAAATTTTCATAGATTGCGCAACAAAAAGCATGTTAGAATTCAGCCTCACCCAGCATTTCTCCTATCAAACACAACAGTATTTGATTTGGTTCAAAAACCATTCTATGTGTTATATAATGATAAGAAAGCCAGGCATTCTGAATTGTTCTAGTAAAGACTTTAACCCGAGCTCTCCATCTGTTGCTTGGATCTGATACCTGCACAGGTCCTTTTCCCACCATTTATCTCCTCCTCTCCCCCTCCCACTCCCTGTCTCTTCCCATCTCTCTCTCTTTCTATTTCGGTTTCTGTCTCTGTCTCTCTCTCTCTGTTTCTGTCTCTGTCTGTCTCTGCCTCTGTCTCTCTGTCTCTCTCTCTGTCTCTGCCTCTCTCTCTCTCTCTCTCTCTCACACACACACACACACACACACACACACGCACGCATGCCCTCGTGCATATACTCATGTACACACACACAATTAAAATAAATCATAGCTAGGCTAGGGGCACATCTCTTTAATCCCAGCACTTAATCAAAAGCAGGGAGATTTCTGTGACTTACAGGTAAGTCAGGTCTACATAGTGAGTTCTAGGTCAACCAGGATTACTTAGTGAGATCTCAGTAGAAGGAAGGAAGGAAGGAAGGAAGGAAGGAAGGAAGGAAGGAGTGGCAGGGAGAGAGAGGGAGGGAAAAGAGGAAAAAGAGAAAAAGAAATGGCTGAAATAGAGGAATGAAGACTGTGTTGATAGCTGTCAATCTCAAGGTCAAGTCTAACTCAAAAAAGGAGAAGAGGCTTGGGTATTGTGGTGAACATCTATAATTGCAAGACTCAGATGGCTAGGGCAAGAGACTCTTGAGTTCAAAATTAGTCCAGTTACAAAAGAAAGAAAGAAAGAAAGAAAGAAAGAAAGAAAGAAAGAAAGAAAGAAAGAAAGAAAGAAAGAGAAAGAAAGAAAGACAGGAAGGAAGGAAGAAAGGAAGGAAGGAAGGAAGGAAGGGGAAAAAGAAAGAAAGAAGAAGAGTATAAACTGTGCCACAGTTTACCCACTTGGGCTATTGACAACTAAGGGTTGCCATTTTATCTTCAAGAGCCAATGAACTGGGAATCTGATTCCTCTTACATACTTTGGACAGGTGCAGTTCAGTTCGCACTGGGTGGGTATTGCCCTTTTCCTGAAGGTCTGCATTGTCCTGAATTTTCCTGAGAATCTCTCACCTGAAACCTCACACACATCCATGTGGAAGGTATATTTCTGTGTACTCTGAAAGAACAGAAGATTTCCTCATATTGGAGTTTCAGCTTTCTCTTGACCCTGGGAATTTCCTTGTTTCACCCATAGGTGAGGCTAGGTCTGCCAGTCCCTGGAATCTGGGAGAGACGACAGGTAGGATCTAAACAAACCTAAAATCAACCCCAGGTGGGCCAGGAACGGCTAATCAGCCATAGGAATTTGCTCATCATAAATTTCGGTGAAGTAATGGCGGCACACCCATGTGTTCATCGAGCCTTGCAAATAAGTGTCCCGGCTTCCCCAGCTCTTGCCAAACTTTCCAGTGTCGCTCCTACAGTCTGGGAGGTACACGGTCATAAAACGATGAAGGAAATCTTTATATATCCTCTAGCTGTTGTTCATACCATGTAATTAGATGTTTACCAAGAAGCTGTGCCCTAGACTCTGGTGAACCATCTCCCTTTTCCCACCACAAACTGGCATGCTTCTGATGCACAAGATTCTCAGTCTCTGAAGGGGGAGAGGGGCTCCATTGTTGTCTGTCACTGGAAGGATTTGCCATGCATCTCTGAAGATGTCCTTTCTAGAAGTCAACCAGTCGATATTTGTTAGGTACATATTTACGTCAACAATTCGCTCCTGGGTCCATTTCACAATCCTCACAGTGAACGTCTTCAAAGCTCAACATTTTGAATCATGCTTTTCAAAGGAACTGTAAAAATGAAGTGACTCAATCTTGCCAAAATACCTCATATTTCATTATAGTTAGACCTTCATAACTCCAAAAGTGACCGATGGACTGGGAGTACCAGTAAAGGCTGTCAAAAATGTCGAGATCCAGAACTCTCCCCACACCCGCTGGGTCAGAATTTGCGTCTTAGTGTTTCAGATGATTTTTA